>NW_028257025.1:0-89700 GCF_035046125.1 Drosophila serrata
GGCCACCGCACTTGCTGACCGTTGTATCCGAATCAGCTTCGTTCTGTTGTAAGCCTTAGTTAGTGCCGGTCACCATACTAGGGCTCCGTATTTTAGTATTGGCCGTACCACTGCTGTGTAGATCCATATAATTATCCTTGGGTGCAGTCCCCATTTGTTTCCAAACATTTTCCTGCAGGAGTAGAATACAATGCTTGCTTTCCTTACTCTTTTTGCAATGTTTTCTTTCCATGAGAGTTTTTTATCAAGAATTACTCCTAGATACTTCGGTCGCTCCGCTAGTTTTAGCTCCATGCCGTTTATACAGGGCATGTTGAAGGGTGGTATCTTCGTTCTACGTGTGAAAAGCATAAGTTCAGTCTCAGTGGGATTGATACCTAGTCCGCAGGTTATTGTCCATTTATTTAAGCGACCCAGCGCACCTGTAATTATTTCGCTAATAACGTCAGGGTATGGTCCTGATACTAGCAGTACTCCGTCGTCTGCGTATGAAACTGCTTTAACTCTACCCGTATTGATATCTGTCAATATGGCGTTCATATTTATGAGTCAGAGTAGGAGCGATAGAACCCCGAGGTGTGCCTCTCTTCATAGTCCGCATGAGGTGAGTGCCACTCAGTTCGGCTGTGATCGTCCTGCTCTTTAGCATGACCCTGATCCACTCTTTGATGCCTCTTTCAATACCTAACAAGCCCAGGATAGAGTGGGGGTTCACGTTATTGAATGCGCCTTCGATGTCTAGGAAGGCAGCCATCGTGTATTGCTTGTTTTGTAATATCTTCTCGATGATGTAAAACTTTGTGTTGTGCTGTTTCCGTTGACTTCCCTTTACGGTACGCGTGCTGCGCATCCGAGAGTTGATGTCCCTCTAGCGATTCCCGGATGTGGACGTCCAGGAGTCTCTCTAGTGTCTTCAGGGCGAAGGAGGTGAGACTTATCGGACTGTAATCCTTTGCTAGGATGTGTCCCCTTCTGCCCGGTTTCGGTATAAATATGACTTTTGTCTCCTTCCACAGGAGTGCGATGTGCGTCAGTCTTATACAAGCTTCGTAGATGGCTTTTAGCCATTTGCAAATGCTATCCTTGGCTGATTGAAGCATTGCCGTTATTAAGCCACCTGGGCCCAAGCTTTTGTACTTATCGAAAGAATCTATTGCCCACTGAATTCGCTCAGTGGTAATTATGTCTTTCGTTGGCGTGTCCATTTGAGCATTCGTTCCCTCCTCGGGTTCAGAGCTCACTCATAGGTTTCCGGGAAGTGGGTGTCAACCAGTAGCTCTAGTGACTTCTCACTGGTCGTCGTAGCTCTCGTCGTGTCCTTTATGTCTTCTAGAGGATGTGTCCCCTTCTGCCCGGTTTCGGTATAAATATGACTTTTGTCTCCTTCCACAGGAGTGCGATGTGCGTCAGTCTTATACAAGCTTCGTAGATGGCTTTTAGCCATTTGCAAATGCTATCCTTGGCTGATTGAAGCATTGCCGTTATTAAGCCACCTGGGCCCAAGCTTTTGTACTTATCGAAAGAATCTATTGATCACTGAATTCGCTCAGTGGTAATTATGTCTTGCGTTGGCGTGTCCATTTGAGCATTCGTTCCCTCCTCGGGTTCAGAGCTCACTCATAGGTTTCCGGGAAGTGGGTGTCAACCAGTAGCTCTAGTGACTCCTCACTGGTCGTCGTAGCTCTCGTCGTGTCCTTTATGTCTTCTAGAGACTCGCAGTAGTTTTGCCACTATTCTTTCTTGGCCTTATATTCTGCTTTTTGTAAGCTCTTTGTGCTTCTTTGTATGGCTCATATTCCCGGGTTACATAGCTTTTGTTGAAGGAATTGCTCACTCTCTTTCTGAGCCCGCTTAGTTCCTTTGTCCACCACGGTGGGTACTGCTTTTTCGAGAATGATAGCTTACATGTCTCTTTGAAGGCGTTGTTCAGAATGTTCGTGAGGTCCTTCACCTCCTTGTCAAGTGCCTTTGCAGTGGATATTGTCTTGATCCTCCTGCCGTTTATTTTAGATTGAAAAATTTCGCTGAATTTGTTCCAATCCGTCTTACGGGGGTTCCTTCTTGGCACCTGTTTATTGACTGGTGTCGTTAGTTCAAAGAATATGTACCTATGGTCTAAGAAAGAGTGTTCTGTCGATACCCTCCAGTTCTCGACTCTGTAGTTATTGTGTTCTATTTGCAAGGTGAGATCTAACACCTCTTCCCAACCTTAATTTTCCGTGCTTGGAAAGATGAAGGTCGGCGTATTACCCTTAATGATGTCCAGCGACTTGACCGTCCCTGGTCCAAGGCTACTGTATCAAACCAATGTCGATATCCCTCTCCCTTAGAAGGATCGTGAGATTAGCTGAAGCGTGCAAGCTGCGCTTCAGGAGATTTGGCGTCAGGAGATTTGTCGTCGATGACCATGTTGTCCAACAGTTTGTTGGTGTTATTTTGGCCTTCCTGATGCCTTACCGGACCTTGTGGTCATTGGCCTCCAGCTGAGGCAGGCAGCGTTGGTTTACCAGCTGGAGAAAAGGTTGGCTCACCTCCATTTCCTGTTCCGCCCTGAGGATGGTCCAGTCCTCTGTATGGATGTCTTAGTTCTGGGCCCTCAGACAGGCAATCACCCTAGGGTGGTGGTTTGCCCCTTTGGTAACCAGGTGCAAGCTCTGGGTCTCCTTGGGATCTCACTGGCGTGCCTAGCCTAATCTTAAGGCCAGCCCATGTGCCGCTGATCTTAGCGACACACTCCGCCAAAAAGCTTCGGGAGAACCCGTCGTCACACCTGATGACCCGGTGCCCCCTGACCACGTCTGAGGAGTCGAAGGAGGGGATGGGACCGGTCGACATGCTAACCAACCTGTCGGTTACCATGTCGGCCAACTTGACCTCGATCTCCTCCCACTTCTCCGACAGCAGGCAACCGTCGTCATTGAGCTCGTCCACCAGAGCCATAGCCAGACTGTGTCTGGCCACCTCGCTAAATTTATTTGTCTTGCTGACAAAGTTAGTCACTCTCGGCTTACCCTGTGGGTCCTTCGCTCTCTTAGGTGCGCTTTCGCTCACTTCCTGTGAACGAATTCGCTTCGCTTTCGAGGGGTGGAACGCCGACGGGTTTGCCGCTTTGCATGCCTCGAATTCCGAGATCTCCGCAAGGAATTTGGCCTTGTCCTCGGCATCCCGAGGGTCGGTATTGCCCTCAGCCTCATTTTTGGCTATCTTGCCGAGAACAAAGCGGGCTCTGTTGGCCCTCGCTCGACTCTGATGGTGAGATATTATCGCCATCTCTGAGGTGGGGCCCAGCTGAGCCCCACCTGTGTGTTTAGATTGGGGAGTGCTACTCGCCCTCCCCTCGGATTGCGACTCTTCTTCGTCGGTCTCCGATACAATGTGAGATGCCGCGACCAATCTCGGCCTCAGCATCTCCTTCTCGTCCTTCGTTAACAGTTTTTGGTGTTTATCCTCTCCCGAGAGTTCAGAAACTCGGTTTGTTTTATCCATATCATTTCATGTCTTTGCTTTGCTTTGCTCGTCCTGGCAAGCGCTGCGGGGCAGAGGGGGTTTGGGGCTTTGAAGACAGGTCGACCGCAGCTTCGACCCAAAGCTGCGGCAAGGCCACTTACGACCCTGAACCTGGGAAGGCTCCGTGCAGACACAGCTGGATTATCCCCTCAGCTGCAAACCTGGAAGTCAGTGTGCACGGTTCGCGTCACACGCCTGACTTGAGGGGAGGAGACTTGCCTATGTCCGCCCGACTACAATTGGTCAGCATCCCCGGTCGAACCTCGACTGGGGACCTGCTTCCAGCCGCCCTCGCTTGGAGAGTATAGTCGCACTATCGATAGTGTACACAGTTACGGCAGATGACACGGTCATCCGTTAATCTTCTTGTGCACCCTATCGGCTGACGGCCACAATTGCATAAAGTGTGTTATTATTTTCTTTAATTCATTTTAAAGCGTAATAATGTTTTACCACTTTATCTTAGTTAAATTAATTGGTGCATACAATGGTGTCACATTAAATTTAGGAGTTTTCGTCTAAATAGTGTAAAAAACAATAACGGTGCTTCGTTTCGTTTAGAATCTTTTTTTTCCTTTCCACTTCTAGACACTTTGAGTGTCAGCAACCCAATTTCCCATTCCCCCTATTCCTTTTTCTTATGCTCTTTCCATGCATTTCTGTGAACTATGTATACATTTGTATTTTTTGAGTACATATTTACATGTATTGCTTGTTAGTCGGTATCATTACTCTTAGTTAACTTTGTGTTAGTTTTTTTTTTGTTGCCTATCCAATGCCTAATATTTTGGATGCTCCAGACGACTTGGTATGGGTTACGGGACACCTAAAATCCTCTTTTCGTCCTTCAACAAGAACCTGTCATTCATAAATACTTTCGCCATTATGTATGGTCATTAATTTTTCGGAATCAACTTCCTAGATACTACTGCTGTGCTATCGCAATTCTTCACTACTACATAGTCTTGGCTAGTTAGTTTTGGCGGTCTTGTGTTTTGTTATGCTCCTGTGCTTTTCTTTGGTTCTTTTCAGCCTCGATTCTAATGTTTGTCAAGTCCCTCTCCTCTGGAGTATTTTCTAATTCTTCTAGTTTTTCTTTTAGTACGTATACTATTTTTCATCTCTGTTCTCAACCAAAAAGTACTTTGCTTGGAATTTGTTTAAAAGTTCTGTGTTGTGTATTATTTAATGCATGTTATAATTTATCTATAATAGTGTCCCAGTATATACCATTCTCTGGTTCTAGACTCATTGATCTAGACTCTCATTGATCCTAGACTCCTGCATATGCATTTAGTTTTGCTGGTGAGCGTGTTAAAAGCTCTTTGGACCGATAGAAAGGGAAAGAGAGCGTAAGGAGTATTTCAAGGCTAGTTGCGGGATCTTGAATATAAGTTTCTTTTTGGCGCGAACCGGCTTGTTCATGAGATTCTTTTTAAATTCAAAACGGAAAGTTTGTCTTGCCGAAGTAAAACAAAGTAAATTCCCTTTTTAACACCAAACCAGACTTTTTTTTTCGTTTCTTTTTTACCCTGACTTGTTACCCTTAGAGTGCATCCTTACGTTTACTGATTCTGCTTCAGGAAAGATAAAAGCAAAGTATAGGCATAGACTTGATGATGACTTTTGGCAGCTTCATCAGTTATAGACTACCTTAGCCAAAAAACGTGAAAATAATGAATCCCCTGTAAAAACCCAAACAATCTGCGGTTTTTTTGTTTTAAGTTTGCATTATGTTTATGAATGTATATATCTATCTATTTATTTTAAGTAATTTATTTCTTGTAAAATTTAACCTGAACGTCCCATTTTTTATTGGGTATAAAGTTTTAATTACTAAATATTTACAGTATTAATAGTAATATATTAGCTAAAAACAAAATATTATAATGATAATTCATAACAGCTCAGTTGACAGTTTTTTCTCAATTTCATTTTTCAATATTTATGCTCAATTTTACTGTCGATTTAAAACAGAGGAGAGGTAGATAGTAAATGACTTAATTATTTAAATGTTTTTCGTTTAAGTAATTTTTTTAAGTGCATGCATGATTATTTCTTTTATTCCAGTCTTTATCGCATTAATTCAATAAACCTATTTTATATTTTTATTATTTTATGCTGCCAATGGGTATAGCATGCGGGTGATTTGGGATTATACTGGGTCTATAAAAGATAAAAATTTGGGAACGCTCACAATACTTTTATATGTATATACATCGATGAAAGCGCTTCCATTTGATGGCAGTGTTACTGAAAGTAGATTATAAGCCCAAAAACAACAAACACAGTATTTCCTTATCTGAGCCCGAAGATATGCAACCCTTTGCTATGCGTGTATGTGCATTTTCTCTATTTATGTTTTTGCTTTTTGTTTGTTTACAAACTCATCAACACACTGCTCCTCTATTTCACTTGATCGACATTATTAAAACTTTGTACTCAATTTAACTTTATCTTTTAACGTTTCAATAATAGATGTAAGAAATCTTAATTTATAATCGGAAAACCTACCATAACTACTATTACTAAATTATTTTCTTAGCTATTTATATCCACTTCTTTGACTTCATATTTAGGCTTGGGACAGGGGTTCATTTGCAATTATTTGAATAATTTCATAGTGAGGTATAATTTTGACAGCGGTAAATTATATAGAGTAGCTAAGAACAATACTCCTTGACATTTCGCGAAATTAAATTATTATAATCTTCACAACATAGTTCAGGCTATGACCTAATTCATGTATTTTACTGGCCAATATGCACAGAAACTTCTTTAAATGAGCATATAAAATTAATTATCGACACACATGAAACGAGAGCGAAATTTTCCTGGTGATTAAGGTGGCGCTTGATGAGGGTCAATGGTCACTCCTTGAAAACTCCTATTTTGATTGCCGAACTTCTGTCGGCTGGGTGCACTTGGCTGGGTGCACTTGGCTAGGGCCCTTGGCTGGGGCAGGCGATACAGGTTAATAACGATCGCTTGAATTATTTCTGCCCGCAGCTGCTTAGCCGGACTTCTCAGCGCCTATTCTGTTATAGGCCGAGAAAGGTTCTAGGCCGCCCTAAAATAATTACCGATTCTCGTAAGGGTTGCGTATAAATATGGTTTATTTTGCGGAGCGCCTCTTATGAATGTTTTCCTTCTGTTTAACTAGCTGCGATTGAGCTTAGTCTGCGGTTTCGAATTCACTTGGCAATTAATTGCCTTTAAAAATTTCGTGACCGACTCTAACCTCTTTGGCGTGGTTTAATATAATAATATAAAATCGCACAACTTCACTGTCTGCAAGCTCGAATTGAAAAGAATGCACGAGGCGATCTGCATTTGCTATAGGGTTAAGCCGAACACCGTAAGCGTTAATCCCATCCCCATTAACGTCAATGCAGACCTACGCATTATCGGTATTCGTAATATGCAGACCTGCATATTATCGGTTTTCAATGTTTAGGGTAATTTCGCAACTGATTCATAGATGGCGCTTCGTGTATTCAACACTCATCCGTTACATATACGATCTAGGTGGCGCCAATGGGCAGTGTAAAGCCCGTTACAAATGCTGTACAGTGATAATCTGCCGTATCCGCAGTCATACAGGAATATGGGTCATTTCTCGGGCTGACTCTAAAACTCGGAAAGATAAGGCAGTCTACATAGCGGGCCATTGTCCCTCCTGGCTGCACCGTGGCAGTCTCAAAAATTGCGGAGTATATCTATACTATACAACTATAAACAAAATTGTAGTTGTGCAGGTCAGTGTGACTTGTTGCCCAAAAATTACACTCAATTATACCAGCAATGGTCACCTCATCTCCACTTACAGATTGTCACTTAATATCTATCTGGGCAGGTTTTTACTTAAACCTAGTAGTGTAACGATTTTGGCAGATGTTATTAACCTATGTCGGCGCAAGCTTGTTGTACCGGCTCGGGCTCGTCGGCTAATGGGTGGTATTTTTGCCTCACCAGGAATTGCCTATTAATCGAATCTCACAGCTTACATCAATGCATGCTACGACGAAAAAAAAAATACATAACCAAACAAACACATACACTGAGACAACAACTGGTAAACACACTTGCGGGTCGTTTAGCTCGCTCCTGATGGAGTTGAAGCGGCTTTGCCCTCCCTTCCATGGTTATCACATCCTACATGCCATTTGATGACCCATTCTGAACCCTGACTAAGGCATCCATGAAAATCGACAATATAAATTCCTTATTAACCATGTACCATAAAACTTATATCCAAATTTAAACTATTTGGAAATTTTACGACAATGATGTTGTTTTAATCGCGAAGCGATATACAAATAACAAAATAATATATCCTCTGCAAACATTCGCATTTGTAAACAAAAACACAATTTCTCTCGGTGTAGAGCATAGGGGACAGATCGAGGCTCGCAAAGAGTTGTGGACCTCTTAATTAGGTTTTAATTTTAGGCTTTCGATTACTATTTCCCTTTTTACTGTAAGCTAGCATTCTCTGGGTTATTTTTATACCCTTGCAGGGTATTATAATTTCAGTCAGAAGTTTGCAACGCAGTGAAGGAGGCACCTCCGACTATATAAAGTATATATATTCTTGATCAGGACCAACAGCCGAGTCGATCTAGCCATGTCCGTCTGTCCGTCTGTCCGTTTCTACGCAAACTAGTCTCTCAGTTTTGAAGCTATCTGAATGAAACTTTGCAGTTAGTCTTCTATATACTCTCACTCGTATATATGTCGGAACGGGCCGGATCGGACGACTTTATCATATAGCTGCCATAGGAATGATCGAAAAATTTTTACAAAAAAAATTATAACATCTTTAGTTTTCAACAGAATTTGATCAAATTTGAGATATAGCCATTTCATATTATTCTACAATTTTGTGTAAAATTTGATGAAAATCGGACGACTATATCATATAGCTCCCATAGGAACGATCGAGAAATTAATTCAATTAAAAAGTATAACATTTTCAGTTTTCAACAGATTTTCATCAAATTTGAGATATAGCCGTTTCATATTATTCTACAATTTTGTGTAAAATGTTATGAAAATCGGACTAATATATCATATAGCTCCCATAGGAACGATCGAGAAATTTGAGAGGAATGAGAATGGCGGTGGCTGTTGTCGGAAGACTGACAATCGCGGTGGCGATAAAATTTTTAGTTTTCAACAGAATTTAATCAAATTTGAGATATAGCCATTTCATATTATTCTACAATTTTGTGTACAATTTTATGAAAATTGGACGACTATATCATATAGCTCCTATAGGAACGATCGAGAAATTAATTCAATTAAAAAGTATAACATTTTCAGTTTTCAACAG
The DNA here is from genome assembly GCF_035046125.1 of Drosophila serrata. NCBI lineage: Eukaryota > Metazoa > Arthropoda > Insecta > Diptera > Drosophilidae > Drosophila > Drosophila serrata. The sequence continues at coordinate 8,843 of NW_028257025.1, forward strand.
ATTTTCATCAAATTTGATACATAGCCATTTTATAAGAAATAAAAGAAGTTAATAAAATTAAAGATTATAACTTCTTCAGTTTTCACCAGATTTTCATCAAATATCATTTTATTTTAATCTAAATTTTGTGTAAAGTTATAAAAAAAACCCGACTACTATATCACGAACGATCAAAAAATGAATACAATTAAAAATTATAACGTTTTAAGTTTTCAGCAGATTTTCATTAAATTTGAAATATAGCCATTTTATATCAGTCTTAAATTTTGTTGCAAATTTTATGAAAATCGGACGACTATATCACATAGGTGCCATACAAACGATCGTTAGATGTGGAGCAAAAATGCAAATCTGTGAATGTAAAACTGAAAATATAATATGTATAGGTGAATGAAATGAGAGCAGGTATTACTTCATTGTTTTTTTTAACATTAATATATATATTTTATATTGCATGGAAGGAATACAGGAAGTCATCGAAGTTCTATCTGCAAGGGTATATTAACTTCGGCGTGCCGAAGTCCTTTCTTGTTTCATATGGAACTGGGACTCAAATTCTAGTAGGACTTAGTATGGCGCATTTGGGCCGTTATTACAAATAATGGCTACGAGCCAGCACTTACTCACTCACCAGTAATCATCCCGCGAAGAAAGCGCTTTCCTGCGTAGAGCTGTTGATGAGGAGGCTGTAAATCAAAATTTTACCCCTATCCTACCAAAAATTTGGCCCTCTTCCTGGAATGCTTAATTTTAATTAGACAATGTTGATCAAAAAACTCTTTGGTGAGCTGCCGATAGCTATTTCGTGACGCTTCTTAACATTGAATCTCAGAAACTGACATAATTAAGAATACAAAGGTGGATTTACAAATTAAATGGCGATCGCGCCCGATGGCTCTTCTTTAAGGCCAACTCTGACGGGGCTCATTTCCCTACTTTTTAACATGTATGTAATAATTGGATTATGGGAAATGCGGCATGACGTTTGATAGGCGACTTACATTTTGGCGTATCGCTGATTAAATTTGGCCACAGAATCAATAAAAAAGAAAAAGAAAATCTAGCATTGCTCAAAGCTGGCAGAACACGGAAGCATATGAAGCACGAAAAAAAAAAAATTCAACGGTCAGTCCACTGCCGCTAAGTAATTAATCCCCATGGCAAAGGGGGGTGCAGTTAGCGCTCCTCCTTCTCCTTTCGACGCCGGTCTCCCGCGCTTGGATGAGTACCGCTTCTTCATATCCTCCTCTTTGGGCTTGGCTGTCTCCGCTCCCCTCTTCCTGAGGCCTGAGCGTTTTTCTGCTGCCCAATTCGGCGCCGAAAATTTAAAGCTGCCGATATTCCTATACAAGAATTTTCTTAGCGACGTGCTTAATTCAAAGCCTCTCGCTTACCAAAAGGTTCTTTCTTCTTTTTTCCTTCTTCTCCAATTTCTTGAGTGTCACTTATTAAACTTAGAGCTTGTCTTCAGCAGCATTCATCTGCTCGGTTGCAAGGCCAAAATTGTAAGAACCAGCCCGCTATACCTACAAGCGAGAAAGAGTCGATCGACCTTCCCAAAGATAGCAAATTCTTCGGGTGAAAGGCGAAATCTTGGCCCTGTTAAACTCTCTTAAAGTTCAACACGCTCCGCAACCCTCCTATGCCTACCGCCAGGGGTCGCTTAACAACTCACTTGCTGACTCCTAGATGACGCCACGGATATTCATATCCAAGCGTTACAGTAGTGATGCTGATTTCAAACATGGCGGCATTCCAATCAAATGCAGCATTTAAACCGCCTCACATTAGCGCCATTTCTCATTTTATGTTTCAAAAAGAAACCTTTTAAATCAAATAATATAATCGATAGTTTTAAATGCCATTTGATTATAATTTTGTAAAATGTATATATGTATTGGAAAATGTTTGACGCCCACCCTTTTGCCTTTTTATTGGGTATCAGAATGAAACAAGAAAGGAAGCTAGCTTCGGCACGCCGAAGTTTATATACCCTTGCAGATAGAACTTCGATGACTTCCTGGATTCCTTCCATACAATATAAAATATATATATCATTTTTAAAAAACAATGAAGTAATACCTGCTCTCATTTCATTCACCTATACATATTATATTTTCAGTTTTACATTCACAGATTTGCATTTTTGCTCCACATCTAACGATCGTTTGTATGGCACCTATGTGATATAGTCTTCCGATTTTCATAAAATTTGCAACAAAATTTAAGACTGTTATAAAATGGCTATATTTCAAATTTAATGAAAATCTGCTGAAAACTTAAAACGTTATAATTTTTAATTGTATTCATTTTTTGATCGTTCGTGATATAGTAGTCGGGTTTTTTTTATAACTTTACACAAAATTTAGATTAAAATAAAATGATATTTGATGAAAATCTGGTGAAAACTGAAGAAGTTATAATCTTTAATTTTATTAACTTATTTTATTTCTTATAAAATGGCTATGTATCAAATTTGATGAAAATCTGTTGAAAACTGAAAATATGTTTGCCACCGCGGCTGTCAGTCTTCCGACAACAGCCACCGCCATTCTCATTCCTCTCAAATTTCTCGATCGTTCCTATGGGAGCTATATGATATAATAATAAAATTGTAGAATAATATGAAAGTGCTATAACTCAAATTTGATGAAAATCTGTTGAAAACTAAAAATGTTATACTTTTTAATTGAATTAATTTCTCGATCGTTTCTATGGGAGCTATTTGATATAGTCGTCCGATTTTTATTTAACCGAATAATTTACAAGATATTTTAATGAGAAGAACACCGACCGAATAATTTCGTGTCTCAAACTGAACTCTACTTATTGAACTAGAATGTGTGACGATCAAGCCTCGGTTTCGAGCTTTTGTGGATCTTGATGGATTTCGTAAGATTCTGAGAGAGAGCTTAATTGACTCTTTAATTTCTCTTGGATTCAAGTGCATTCGCTCTTGGATACAAGTGCTCTTTTGAAATTTGATAATTTTGTTTTCGAGCTAACGAGTCCGAACTTTGAGCGTGTGACCGCGACAAATAAGAAAGGATGTTTAGACAATAAAATTTTTTAGTCTACTACTGGGGACTTGTGTTTATTCTACTGTCGGACTCGTGTGGAGTTTTGGTGTCCGATGACTGTATGGTTATCATTCGATGATGATTCATGGGTGTACATATATGTGGAATAAGTAGGCATTCTCATTCCTCTCAAATTTCTCGACCGATTTTCATAAAATTTGACACAAAATTTGAGACTGATATAAAATGGCTATATCTAAAATTTAATGAAAATCTGATGAAAACTGAAAACGTTATAATTTTTAATTGTACTCATGTTTTGATCATTCCTATGGCAGCTATGTGATATTGTAGTCCGGGTTTTCTTATATCTTTACACAAAATTGTATATTAAAATAAAATGGCTATATCTCATATTAGATGAAAATCTGGTGAAAACTGAAGAAGTTTTAATCTTTAATTTTATTACTTTCTCTTATCTATATATATAAAAATGCTCTGTTCGTATCTACTTCTTTCATAGACTTGAAAAGTTCTGAACCGTTTAAGCCCAAATTTTTACACAACATGCCTTGAGGTTCCAGCTCGGTTATTGTCTACTTTTGATGTTGATAGCTTATCTGCGGTTGCGAATATATCAATTTTTTTAGCGTTTCCCCGTCCCCTACTGCTGCGCCCTCTACAGGCAGCCAGCTGAATCGAGCATTTCCTGTAAAACATTTAAAACATATTGAAAGAAGAAACTTGAAAAGTTCTGAACCGCTTGAGCCCAAATTTTTACACAGCATGCGTTGAGGTTCCAGCTCGGTTATTGTCTACTTTTGATGTTGATAGCTTATCTGCATTTGCGAATATATCAATTTTTTTAGCGTTTCCCCGTGCCCCTACTGCTGCGCCCTCTACAGGAAGCCATCAAAGCATTTCCTGTCAAACATTCAAAACATATTGAAATAAGAAATTGGAGATAAAAATTTTATTTTTTTGTTCAGGTTCAGTAAGAAACGAAGTCATGCCACCCAAGAAGTCGAGTTTGGGTCGTCGAACTCGCAATACAGAAGCAAAAAGACGTAAGATTACGAATATGACTGACGAAGAACGGGCCTCCATCCGAGAGACTGAGCGGCTGAGAGCAATGCAGATGCACAACGAGGAATCAGCAGAAAGACGAGCAGATAGGCTTGAGAGAAAACGATTGAGAGTTAAGCAGTCGCGTTCTGCAGCAATCGATTTGATTCACTCTCAAAATAATGAACGCGACAGGGCAAGGGTAGCTGAAGCGCGTTTACAGCTTGTAGCAGATCAAAACCTGCAATGCAATCGTCTTGCATTCAGATATAATCCAACTGTTGATTACAGCTCGAATCGAATGTCGTTATTGGCCGGATGCATCAGGTCTGCATATACTGTCAGGCTCTCAAATTCAAAAACGAACCAAAAGGATTGTGTTGCGCTTCCGGGAAAGTGGAATTGCCTCAACTTGAAGCACCACCAGAGCCTCTGCACTCTCTATTTGCTGGATCTACTGCTGAATCGAAGCATTTCCTGTCGAACATTAGGAAATACAACTCTTGCTTTCAACACAACAACACAAATTTCTTCAAATGTACTTCACTGGTGATGATGGAGATGAAGTAGATGCACGTTATGGAATCAATAAATCGCTGAAGACGCACATTATTTCGCAGCTACAGAAGCTTTTTCACGAACGGAACAATTTGGTGCGTTTATTCAAAACAGCAATCGATATGATGCCTTCGGATACCCATAAAATTGTCATTCATGCAGACAAAACGCCTGCTGGAGAACATATCAGGAGATATAATGCTCCAACTATAGACGAAGTGGCAATTGTCATAGTCGGGGATCAGTTTCAACCTCGAGATATTGTTCTCCATCGACGAAACGATCGATTGGTAAACATCGCAGAAACTCACCGTTTTTACGATGCTTTGCAGTATCCACTTATCTTCTGGGATGGTGCCGATGGATACCATTTCAATGTGAAGATGGTAGATCCAGTCAATGGTGTAGAAACGAATAAAAAGTGCAGCGCGATGAACTTTTACTCATACAGGTTAATGGTTTGGAGGACCGATTGCAATCATATATTGAAATGTCGTCAGTTGTTTCATCAGTACATTGTCGATATGTATGCAAAAATTGAAACAGAACGTTTGCTGTTCCTCCGATTGAATCAGACGAAACTTCGATCCGATGAATATATACATTTGCGGGATGCTGTGATGAATGACCGTAATACAACCAACGTTGGAAAGCTCACGATTTTGCCATCCTCATACATAGGTAGTCCACGCCACATGCATGAATATGCTCAAAATGCCATGGCATATGTTCGTTGATACGGCCGACCAGACTTATTTATCACCTTCACATGCAATCCAGCTTGGGACGAGATAGTACAGCTGTTATTTCCTGGACAATCGTATAGGGATAGGCATGACATCACAGCCCGTGTTTTCAGAGAAAAGCTCAAGTCACTGATGGATTTCATTGTGAAACATGGAGTTTTTGGATCTGTGCGGTGCTGGATGTATTCAGTAGAATGGCAGAAGAAAGGATTGCCGCATGCGCACATACTGATTTGGCTGTATAATAAAATTACTCCAGATGAAATCGACGATGTTATATGCGCTGAGACTGCATGAGCCGAGGTTGATACGGATTTGCATGAAGTTGTCATCAAGAACATGATCCATGGCCCATGCGGTACCCTCAATGAAATATCTCAATACCAGGCTGGAAGATACATAAGCAGCAACGAGGCTGCATGGAGAATTTTTTCGTTCCCCATTCATGAACGCTATCCAGCTTTAGTTCACTTGGCAGTCCATTTGGAGAATGGTCAACGTGTCTATTTCACAGAAAGAAATGTGCAAGAAAGAGTCCTGAATCCGCCAGCGACAACTCTGACTGCCTTCTTCACCTTATGCCAGGAATATGATTTTCCCAGAACCTTGATTTATTCAGAAGTGCCCTCTTAACCATAATATGCCACAGAGAAACGTGGCAGGGTACAGCTAGTTTTTCTTATAAAAATTGTCCGATCATTCCTATGGCAGCTATATGATATAGTCGTCCGATCCGGCCCGTTCCGATGTGATATATACGAGTGAGAGTATATAGAAGACTAACTGCAAAGTTTCATTCATATAGCTTCAAAACAGACAAAACGGACAGACGGGCAGACGGACAGACGGACATGGCTAGATCAACTCGGCTGTTGATCCTGATCAAGATTATATATACTTTAGATAGTCGGAGGTGCCTTCTTCACAGCGTTGCAAACTTCTGACTGAAATTATAATACCCTGCAAGGGTATAAAAATAGATTATAATCATAGAATTGTTAAAAAAATTATTTTATGTGTTTAGCTTTAATATTGTTATTTTCTTCAATTCCTTATTAAACATGTTTTTGTTATTTTCTCTTATTTTTATTGTTTGCTTCACTAAAAGTAAACCTATATCAATGTAAGTTTTAATAGATTAAGCATTTCTTAAGCATTTTCGAGACAGATTCCAAGTATTATCGCTACAAAACAGTTGCTTGCTATAGTTATCCCTGAGTTGTTTTGGAATTTAGCTATTTTTACCTCGAATTTTTTGTTTTTTGCTTCGCATTTCCAGATTCGCTGCTGACCGCAGCTGATCGAAATTGATTCTGGTTCAGGAAATATGCACGCAGGTCGTTGAAATAGTGTAGTCGCCGGCTTTTACCAGCTTTTGACTATTTTAGCCAGAAAAAGGAGAAAATAATGGACACCTGCCCGGTAGCGATTTTTCTGTTCAAGCCCCAACCTAATGAATGTATTTATTATTTAAAGTAAAAACTATTGCGATTGGTTATGTTTTTATTTTTTTGTTTAATTTTAGCTAAAAGTAAAAAAAAGTTAACGATTTTTTATGTTCAAAGCTCAATATTAAAAGCTCACATCATCTAAAAAAAAATCTTAAAACATGAAAGGAAACTAACTTCCAAGTTTATATACCTTGCAGATGAAACTTTGATCACTAGGAATTAATACAATATAAATTACTAGCGGCCCGTCCCGGCTTCGCACGGTCATTAAACATTACATTTAGATTTGTCAATTTTAACACATTCATAATAATAATAATAATATGACACTAATTCATCCTTTATTTATTTTTTTTTTTCAATTATTGAGGTCATAACCCTAAAAGAAAATACATTTATTTTGTTAGTGCTTCTCTGTAAACAATATTTGATGTTGTTTTATTTTGTGGCAGCAAAATAAATTGATTTTCAGGGGCTCCGACTCTCGATAGACCAACATACAGTTGACCATGAGTAAATCATTTATTTCGCAGATCGATCCCTACTAATTCGAAGGTTTGACCTTGGGACTTGTTAATTGTTAATGCGAAAGATGTTTTTACCGGAAATTGAAGCCGTTTAAATGGGATTGGCAGATCAGTTGGGATCATCGGTATCCTCGGTATATGAGCTAGTTGACCACTTGCTGGGCCAGTGATAACAGTTGCTACTATTAAATTGTCCTTTAACTCCTTAATAAGCAGCCTCGTCCCATTACACATGCTCGGAGGGTTTAAATTTCTTAAAAGCATGATTGGGATTCCGATTTTTTACGTCAATTCATGGGGTGGCAGTCCAGAAGGGTTCAACGAATTTAAAAATTCCTGTGGATAATGGACTGCATCTTCAATATTCGTTACAGTGTCGATCGATTTGTATGTTTTTGTTTGACCGGGGACTTTTTGAACAATCAGATTATTTATTTGATTGAAAGTATCATTCTTAGGTGATACTATAGCCCGAGAACACAGCTAATGGAAGTCTCTTTCGTGCAAATTCTCGATATCAGGGTATACAGAATCTATTAAATTTTCCAAATTATGGAGTATTTGGCCTAGAGACTCATCCAGAAGAATGTCACAATGACCGCTTAAATTTGGAGTTGGAAAAATTCCTTCCCCAAATTTTAGCAGTTGCTGTGGGAAATCGCTATCAGTGATTCCATGAATATGAGCTCTCATATTTATCCTTAATTTTAATGTTTCAATCGTAGTCCATATGGGAGACGATTTCAAGCATGCCTTGATGATATCTGCTCGCGTGCCTCTGTTAATAACGGGGAGAGTCTGTCGAAAATCTCCAGCAAATACAAAAGTAATCCCGCCCATGACTGCAGAGGAGTTCCTTAGATCCTGTAAGGTTCTGTTCACGGCCTCTATATGTGCTCTATGGCTCATCGTGACTTCGTCCCACATAATCAATGAGGCGTCTTGTAGTAATTTACCAATAGGTCCATTTTTGCGGATGGAACATGTAGATTGTTGTTCAAGATTGACGGATAGTGGAAGTTTAAAAGTAGAATGAGCAGTTTTGCCATCCTTCAAGAGAGTTGCAGCATTCATCACAGCATTCCGCAAATGGATATATTCCTCGGACCGAAGTTTCGTCTGATTCAATCGAAGAGGCCTGACAGTATATGCAGACCTGATGCATCCGGCCAATAACGACATTCGATTCGAGCTGTAATCAATAGTTGGATTATATCTGAATGCAAGACGATTGTATTGCAGGTTTTGATCTTCTGCAAGCTGTAAACGAGCTTCAGCTACCCTTGCCCTGTCGCGTTCATTATTTTTAGAGTGAATCAAATCAATTGCTGCAGAACGCGACTGCCTAACTCTCAATCGTTTTCTCTCAAGCCTATCTGCTCGTCTTACTGCTGATTCTTCGTTGAGTGTGAATCAAATCAATTGCTGCAGAACGCGACTGCCTAACTCTCAATCGTTTTCTCTCAAGCCTATCTGCTCGTCTTACTGCTGATTCTTCGTTGTGCATCTGCATTGCTCTCAGCCGCTCAGTCTCTCGGATGGAGGCCCGTTCTTCGTCAGTCATATTCGTAATCTTACGTCTTTTTGCTTCTGTATTGCGAGTACGACGACCCAAACTCGACTTCTTGGGTGGCATGACTTCGTTTCTTACTGAACCTGAACAAAAAAATAAAATTTGTATCTCCAATTCCTTATTTCAATATGTTTTGAATGTTTGACAGGAAATGCTTTGATTCAGCTGGCTGCCTGTAGAGGGCGGTAGATGTAAGGTAGTTTTTTGATATTTTTTTAACACCTTGGATTACGTTATCGTAATTTTAGTAAGGATGCCTATTTTTTTTTATAATGAAATATAGCCTATGTCACTCAGGAATGATGTAGCTTTCCAACAGTGAAAGAATTTTTCAAATCTGCCAAGTACTTTCGGAAACTATTCAATTCATATAAACAAACAAACAATCAAACCTTTCCTCTTTATATAATAGTATAGATATATATTTATGTTAAAAAAAAACAATGAAGAAATGCCTGCTTTCATTTCATTCACCTATTTTCCTCTATATCTAACGATAGTTTTTTATGGCAGCCGATTTTCATAAAATGAAACCCGATATTCTAGAATAATATAAACGGGCTATATCTCAAATTTGATGAAAATCTGTTGAAAGCCGAAAGAGTTATAATTTTGAATTGTATTAATTCCTCGATCGTTCCTATGGCAGCTATCATATAGTAGTATAAAATAAAAATGGCTACATCTTTAATTTAATGAAAACCTTTTGTAAACTGAAAAAGTTATAATTTTTTTGTAAACATTTTTCGGTCGTTCCTTTGGCTATATGGTATAGTCGTCCGATCCGGCGAATGGGACTATATATAGAAGACGAACTGCAAAGTTTAGTTCAGATAGCTTCAAAACTGAAAGATAGACGGACAGACCGATATGGACTCGGCTGTTGATGCTAATCAAGAATGTATAATATACTTTATATGGTCGGAGGTGTCTCCTTCACTGCGTTACAAACTTCTGAATGAAATTATAATACTCTATAATAGAGTATAAAAAATTTATCATTTTGGTATTACCAACTTGTTAACATAAATATATACAACTAGCAAATCCGTTGCGCAACCAGAAAGCTTATGTAACATACATTAATCATTTGGTGATTAAAAGATGAAGAAAAATTATTCTTTGTTTCATACTTGAAAAGGAAAAATTTTTAGCTCCTATCACAACTGTAATGAATTTAGTTCCATTACACAAATTAAGTGTTACTTAGTTGAACTTCTGTAAGTAATGAAAGTGAATTAACGTAAATACTAAATCGAAGCGTTATACGTGTCCAAAACTTATCCGTTTCATTGAAGTGCTCTTTGGCAAACCACATTTTTTTATTTTTGGTCTGACATTAACACAAACAAAGCGGATGGTTTCCCAACTCGTAAACATGCAACGTATAAACGCCCATGTGAAAAACAATGAATTTCTTAATTTATCCTGCAAACACTGCGATTGGTCTTGCGACTTGTCATTGCGAAGGCAAGGCGAACTGAAAATTGCAATCGTTTGAAGTCAAACGGAAGATCAGTCGGAATGATTGGTATTCGAGGAAAACATATATTTTCACCTGAGTACTTTCCGTTAATAATGGTTGCCTCAATCAAAATCGGCATCAGTCTTTTTACCGAAAGTCGAGTACCGTTGCAAAGTCATGGTGGATTCAAATTACACAATATCAAGTTATGTGATGGAAATCCTGGTAACTCCAGAGAGTTCATAAACTCCGTTGGATAATTTACTACGTTATCGGGATTTGTTATAGAAACAACTGATTTGTATGTCACCAAATTGACAGAAATTGAATGGTGACATTCAGTGCGTGCACATCATTATTGTATGCTCGTTGCTTAACGAAGCATAATTTGATAATTCCCCCTAATGTTTGGGAAAACATTTTCAATAAGAGCTAATTGAGAGTCTACAAATCGGCAAAAGTCGTCGGTAAGAGTAATTAACCCAGATGTCGCATCAACTGAGACTTTTCCATTTCCAACAGCTAACAACTGTTTGGAAAATTGTGCAGCACTTTGATCATTTTGAAATTGAACCCTCATATTAGTGGTTAGCAATAATGTTGTTATGTTATTCCATGAAGGTGATGCCTTCAGGCAATCATTCAATTATCTGCAGACGTTCCACGGGGAATTACTGGCAACATCTCCCTGAAATCGCCTGTCAACAATATCATCAAGCCACAAAGATGTTCTTTTTTCGCCGAAGATCCTTCAGTGTGAAGTTGAGTGCTTCAAGTGATTTCTAATGTGCCATTGTGCACTCATCCCTTGTATTGAGTTTGTATTCCATCAACAATTTCCCATTGCCCTAGGTCGGGAAATATTATATGTTGTATTATAAAATGTGTTTATTGTCGTATTGTCCAGTATTATTGTCCACCGCTTGCATTTATGTTTCGTATAATTGTTTTTATCGTTCATTCAGGAACGGCACATTATTTCGAACGAATTTCTGAAATGTATCAAAACTGTATTGCATCTCTCGATCCAATTCTTGGTTGAATGCAACGTGCATCGGTCGATTTTGCGCAATCAATCTTACTTCAATCAGTACCTTATTTGCAATAGTCAATCATTGATCCTCAATTAGAATCAACAAGTTTTTAAAACAAGTTTTTTCCGGAGTTATGGCGTCAGGAAGGAAATCCCGACTTATTTTTATATAGTAGATTTATTTGGTATTAATTTCTAGTGATCGAAGTCATATCTGTGAGGGTATATAAACTTCAGCGCCCTTTCATCAGCTTCCTTTCTGGTTTTATTTTAAAAGCTGTGCACGAAATCAGCTTCGGCTCCAGAATCGCCATGTTCTTTGGTTGTTTATATGAAAAATTGTTTTCAACAATTCAAACCATTCTTTTGTTATTATTTTTGTATAATATTGTGACGAATTTCTACCATGATTGGGCCACGGGCTGAGTTCATTACGAAAGCCGAGCGGAATGGCACTAGGTCAGAGTGACGTCGGATGACGGTGGCGGGTCCAATCCAATCCGACTGCAACATAGGGCTTCGTCCCACCCTTCGAGTTGGAGCGTATAGCCATACTTCGTCTCCAACGACGAATTCCATTGGGTTCGACCGAAATTCATATTGTGACTTGTTGACGTTGGCGGCAATAAAATGTTGTCGTCCGATCTGCTGCGTTTGTCGGAGGCGGTTCTGTATTTGGTCCACGAATGCGGGGTAACTTTCTGGATTCGGGGACGGTCGCCCATACAACAATTCGCTTGGTGGCCGGAGTTCGCGTCCCAGGGTCAGTAGCGATGGTGAAAACCCAGCCGTCTTATGCGGAGCCGATCGATAGGCCCACATCTACGGCCACGAATTTCGCCAGATCGTCCATGAGAGTTCGGTTAAACCTCTCAACCATTCCGTCCGATTGAAGGTGCAACGGCGTAGTACGAGTCTTTTTTACGTCAAGCAGTCGCAGGCAAGCTTGGAATACCTCTGACTTGAAGTTTCGGTTTAGTTCCGAGTGAAGGATGAAGAAGACTTCAAATCGACAAAAGACTTCTTGGATGAGCGCTCGGGCTACCGTTTCGGCCGTTTGATTGGGCAGCGATGTAGTGGTTTCCTAGTGCTGTAGTGGGCAGCGGACCCAGTATGTCGATCGCAACTCGATCGGTTTGTCCGATCCAAAAGTAGCGTTTCTTTAGCTTGGCAATCGTCTTTTTTATGCCAAAGCTCCTTCCTGAAGAGAGCGAGGTACTACCAGAGCTGGGTCTGCCGTTTTGGTAGTAATCATCAGCAGGCCTTTATCCATGAAGAGCTGTTCGAACAAATGGCAATACGCCTTTACTTCGGGGCTTTCACTCCATGTTGTAGGTTTTGCCGGTCGCTCTCCCTTCTCTAGCCACTGAAAAATCAAGGCGGGAGTGGGGTCTTTTCCTGGCTGCGAGCGATGTCGATGGGTAGAGTTTGCAAAAAAAGGATCTCGTGGCCATCGTTTTGCTCGGCCGTCGTACATACGAGGCAGTCGCCACAGGGTCGGCGACATAAGGCGCCGGCTTTTCCATGCTGCCTTTCGCTGCGGTGGTGGATGTCCATGTCGTACTGTTGGAGTAGTTCAATCCATCGAGCTAGTTGTCCTTCCGGCTCCCGAAAGTTTAACAGCCATCGGAGACACTTCGGCCATATAGGTAGTCGTGGAAATACTTCGTAGCCAAGACAACTGCTAGCAGTTCTCGCCTACTTGCTGTAATACTCCAGTACACGGTCCTGGTCGTCTTGCCGTTGACCGATCACTGCCCCCTTTGGGAGCGGGAAAAGTTAGCTCCGGGGGCATTGTGACTTTGAGCGCCTCGAAGGAACCGTGAGCAGTTGTTGACCATGTGAAGGGGCGCTTAGCTTTTGTTAGGCCGTGCAAAGAACGCGCTATTGTGGCGAAGTCCGGAATACACTTTCGATAGTAAGAACATAGACTCACAAAGGGACGCACTTCTTTTTTGTTCCGAGGTGGTTGCCAATCGACGACTTATCGAACCTTTTCTGTACACGCCCTTAAGCCCTCGCGGCTAACAATGTGACCCAGATAGTTTACCTCGGTTCGAAAGAAGTGACACTTGTTGGGACTTAGCTTCAGCCCTACGCTCTGCAATCTATCGAAGACTTGCTGCAAGTGGTCCAGATGCTGCTCGGCGGCACGAGAATGTACGGTGATGTCGTCGAGGTAAACCAGTGCGAATTTCCGTGTAGAACCAGAGAACAAACCGTCCATCAATGGCTCAAAGGGGGCAAGCGCGGTTTTAGGTCTAGAGTCCTCGTCCATCTCCACCTGCCAGTAGCCGCTCTGGATGTCCATGGTAGAGAACCAGCACGCACCGTGCATAGTGGCTAAGATGTCGTTCCTTGACGGTGATGTCGTTCAGACGTCGATAATCCGTCCATTGTGGGTGAAGGTGGGCCGGCAAGTCCCGGGGCACTTCTGCGGGGTAGGATGCTCCGTCCCCGTCTACTTCTGGGCTCGATGCAGGCATAGGCTCTCTCACGTTCCAGCAAGGACAGAGGAAGCCGTTTTTCCGACCTGTACCGAACTGCTATGTGGTTGTCGCTATATGGCGGGATATAGGTGGGTGCAGTCGAATAAAGAAAATTTCGGTGCTGGGTATTGTTATTGTTGTTCTGCCGAGGGCCCTTGTAGAGTCACTCGGCACGGTGTACTCGGCAGTTGTTCTGGCAGAACGCTACCATTTAGTAAGGAGACAGCGGCACCGGTACCGGATGCCTCTGTAAAAGTATCAAACAGTGTAAATGTGGGCCACCAGCGGCACTACACGTATACGTAGCTTGACTGGGTGGGGGCTGGACCCTGCGAAGTTCAGCGTCAGGGTTTCCAGATTTCCTTTGCTTCCCCGCAGTTAGGGGGGTTTCTGGCCGGTCTTCAGATGGGCACTCGGCAAAGAAACGGCCCAAGATGGAGTTCTCATGGGTCAGGTCGATGGGTATACTGTTCTGTAGTACAATTCGGATCGAAGTCCTTGCGGAACGGCGGGTGATCTCGCCTGACGCCGGCTCCTGCGACAAGTGTGAACGAACGACCATCGCCTCCTTTGAGGGGGGTCCCGTTGTGACAGCAGTTATTTTGGATTGCTCGACGAGTCTCTTTGTCGGCGTAGAGTGGCGGTATTCTTGATTGCGGCAGGCTCTACGTCCCAAGATGGAGCGACACCCTCTTCGGGCGGCGGCGGCGATAGCAAGGGAGCCAGGCCGACTTCGACTTCCTTAGAAGAAAGACTATGGCGGGCGCCAGGTTGCTCATTGGGCGGCGGTGGCGCGCTGGTGTGCGGCGAAGGGTCTTGAATAAAGAGGGGCAAGAGACGTGGGGAGTGGATACTCGCTGGGGCTTTCGGGGTTGGCCGTCAACCTCCGCCCCGAGAAGTTGACGGCAGTTAGTTTCCCGAGGATGACACAGGGCTACGGGGGGAGCCTGGGCCGGCAACGTCATTTCTGTGAGGGCCTCGGTTTCCTGCTCGGGATACGCCGATGTGATCTGCTGCATGCACGGCTGCGACTGTCATCACGGCGGCCGCTGGGCGTCGTCGACATTGTGCTTCGATGCGGCAAGCCATGTCCAACGCCGCTGTCAAAGATCGCGGATTGCTGCTGATGATAGAGACCTGGTATCCGGTCTCCCGGATCCCGTCGATGAAGCGTTACTCTTTACGCTATTTACGCCGCGGGTAGCAACTCGCCCAGGACGCATCTGCACCTGCTCCGGTATCCATACCTTAGTTAAACACCACATTTGCTCGAACTTCTGCTCCAACTTAAGGTGGAGCGACTGATCCAAAGCGTCAACTTTTTGTTCCGTTCACCGGAACGAGCGGTCGACGGCTCGGTCCACGGCGTCCAGGCGATGCGACTCTATCACGCAGTTCTTCCTGATTACGACCTTTGGATGAGGCCTGACGGCGGTGGCAAGCGGAATTCTTAGGCATTTTCGAAGGTCAGGGTTTTCGCAAACCCTAGTGACCCCACACCGGACACCAATGTAACGAATTTCTGCAGTGGTCGGGCCACGGGTAGAGTTCACTACGAAAAGCCGAACGGAACTTTTTAATAGGTGTGGCTGTCTAGAACCCGGTCGGACCCACTTACTCGTTCAGATCTCTTACTGGACCCATGTGTCAAGGTGGATATTTCTTAGCTTTTCTTTATTAGTGATCAGCGGCGCGTGCTTTTCCGGACACGTTCGTGAGAAGAAGAGAAGGAAACGAGAGCACTTAGAGAGACCAGGCCTCCTGGCTGTCAAAAGCTCCCATAATTGCGCCTATGAAGAAATTCGCGGTTTCTCGCGTTGCCAACGGCCATAAATATCGCGGACTCTTCGAATCTGGCGGTTTTCGGTACAATATTATTTTTTTAACTATTATAATATATTTAGAGTACCTGAAAAATACTGCGTTTAAATTTTACTTATATCTTGCCTAGTTTAACTGCTGTGTCGATTCGAAATTACTATTTTAACTATTTTATTGTACTATTTATATTAACTATTTTATGTCTGTACCTAATAATCTTCGAGCCACTGAACTAGGACTTTTGCTTACTTTTATAAAATAGCAACCAACAAGAAAAAAAACTAATTTCGGGACGTCGAATTTTTTATACCCTTGCAGTTTGATCACTAGGAATATAAATTAATGTAAAAAAACATATTTACAGTTTTACAATTACAGTTTTAGTTTGTATGACAGCTAAATGATATAGTCGTCCGATCTGGCCCGATATATATACGAGTGAGAGTATAAGTTAACACGGTTAATGAGTAGCCATAAGTCGGTGTCTTGGGTGATTATTGAATCACTTATGAACGCTGCATGAATTTATTGTATTGAATTGGTTATCTTGCCTTAATGGCAGATATCAACGGAGAGAAGTTCTCCCGACATATAACACTAGCAAGCGCAGAAGAAGATTTCCGCCAATCGCACCAACAGAGCATTCGGCCATCGGCGATTACGTCACCAACCCCCTTCCTCACGAACTGCGGCGAGGGACAACTTGGACACACAAGTGAAACATAATTAGCGCCCAACAAGGTTAGAGCCCACACACAGAAAAATATGTAAGTTGTTTAATCAATCAGTAATGCAAACTTTAATACAGGGAGAAATAAAATAAGAATCCCTACACTTCAATACAAAAAATAACAACACACTCAAAGTAACAAAGTGCAGAGAAATTTTAAAATCAAGTGCCACTGTAAACGTGACTGTTTATGGGGAAGACAACGAATTTGCCATTCGATTATATGCCGTATTTATTTTCTTGTTTTAACGCTCTCTCGTCGGAGCTGCAACTTCCGATCGAAAGCTTGGCTCCAATAAAAGCTTAAAAGATAAGACGACAGAAGAAGAAGAAGAGAGAAATAGAGAAAAGATAAGAGCTAAGAGGGCAGCAGGTGCAGCTATACATCTTTGCGCGTATAATTAGGCGCTAGCGGTCTGCTCCGAACAGTGACATATAAATAAAAGCTAGCGGTGTCAAATATCAGCACTGCTGCCTTCAGCAAAAAAATCGATTTTATTTGGATACCAAAAACTCGGTTGTTTCTTTTTAAATTTATGAACTTAGCAAGAGCAAACGGGACCATCATACCCGACAATATCAATGCGGGTGCTGTAGAAATATTAATTAATGCCGCTCTGGCCCGTCGAGAAGAAAAGCTCAAAGCTGAATTCAAAGCAAAAATTGAGGCAGCTAATGAAGAATTAAACAATTTGCGCATAGAGGCTCCAGAAATGTAACGCTATGAGAGGATAGCAGTAAAACCTATTGCAAGACACTGCGATATAGCGTAACACGCAGTAAAGTCAATCTCAGATTTTATTCGAACCATATCCGGACAGTGCAGCGCAATTCCAAGCGGTAACTATTATAAGAAACAAAATTAAGGGACCAGCGCGAGCACTATTAGTTTTTCATAATACCATGCTTAACTTTGACGCCATTCTGGATAGATTAGACTGCTCCTATGCAGACAAAACATCCTTGGGCCTGTTACGGCAGGGAACTGAGTCTGTCCGTCAAGGGGACCAGAGCCTAATTCAGTTTACGATGTGGTCGAACGAAAATTGACTCTCGTTACCAATAAGATCGTCATGGCACATGACACTGACAGGGACTCTAAGCTTAATAAAGAGGATATAATTTATTTATTTATTTGCGGTTTAAAGAAAACCCATAGGGCTGTTGTTTTTCCAGCACAGCCCAAAGATCTGTCAGCATCACTGGCTCTAGCTAGGGAAGCTGAGGCCAGCTTCGAACGAAGTATGTTCGCAGCCACATATGCCAAAGCGGTCAAGCAGGGGAATCAAAATACTGATTTCCGCAAGGGTCAAAACTAAGAGCCCGAAACACAAGGGAAAAACTTCGTGGTCGATCGTGGCCTTGAAAAAATTCAAACTTTGTAAAAAAGCATTCCACGAATTTTAGGCAGGGACTTAACACACATTCCTCAAACCAACAGGCGCCAAAAAGGCCGAACTCTTTAGAGAGAATGACCGGGCAAAGGCGCCAGCGACTTTACAATGTCAAGCAACCCACCAATTCAAACCAAGACGCTTCTGCGCTGAGTGCAATCGAGCATGACAGTGACACCCCTGACCCAAATGACCTGATTAATTTTTCAGAGGAAGGTCCCGCCTACCCTTCATTGAACCGGTCGCCATTTACTGTGACTTCCATTCATTGCTCCAGTAGAGTAAGAGAAAAGTGTTTGATACACATATTTGGCCTAGGGGCCCCCTTCGCCTTAGTGGCGCGTAATTCAAACTGACTGACCTTCGATATTCTAGCGGGTTAGCTTATTCGTTCCGCGACATCCCCGCCACCGTGAAGCAGCCGCATTCACCACATACAGAACAGCTAGCTTCGAAGCGGGACGAATCATTCTAGCTCGATCGTCAGTCCGTACCGTCGCTCGTCTGGGCACTCCATCTACTCCAGTGAACACCTCCTCCACGATTCCTCGTTCCACTCTCGACGTGGTATAGCCGGATTGCAGATGAACACTAAGTTTCCTTGGCGCAGGGACTCGACATGTGCGCACCATTTCTCCCTGCGCACACCATTTCTCCCTGCGCACACCATTTCTCCCTGCGCAGAAGAGTAGGCAGGTACTCGTGCACCCATCGCTTCCAGAAGCGGTCTCGCATCATCCTTGCCAGACGCCACTGCTTCTTTGTGGCGCACCTCTCCAACGGCTGTCCATTGTCTCCGGGTAGATCCGGCAGATTGGGTACTCCTTTCAGCAAGTCGTTGGGAGTCAGTGAAGCGTCCTGGTCCACAGTAACTGGCAGATGCGTTAGTGGGCGAGAATTTACTATGTTCTCCGCCTCGATCAACAGGTTCTCCAGAACATGTTCCATGGGAGCCAGCTCCCTTATCGTATGGGCCAGCACCTTCTTGACGCACTGGACCATCCTTTCCCAGGCGCCACCCTTAGCTGGGTTCGCTGGGCAGTTAAATATCCACTCGATTCCTTTGGGCGACAGCTCGCCCTGGATCTTCTCTGGCTCGAAAACCTCGTTGAATCTTCTGGCTTCTCGATTGGCTCCAACGAAGTTTTTCCCATTATCGCTCCTCATCTTGACCACCGGTCCTCGCCGGCTCATGAAGTTCCTCATAGCGATGATACAGGAATCTGTAGATAAATCATGGGCCATCTCCAAATGGATGGCCCCCGTGGTTAAACAGGTGAACAGTGCCACCTCTTTTCGATGCGACGTCCAATCGTCACGTGCAACGGTCCAAAATAAATAATAATACGTTCTCGTCAGTTGGTACCCATCTCCATTGGGATACTTCCGTCGACTCCTGGATTTCTGCCACCCGGTTTCCAACAAACTGTTTATACCGCCGGTGGGTGCTGCTTATCCAGTGCTGCACTGTTTTGGAATCCGTCCAGAGTACGTATCTGCTTATCTCTACACTGTGTTCCTGTTTCACAGTGTTCATCAGCCGTGTTCCCAGCACGGCCGCCTGTAGTTGCAATCTCGGGACTGACATTGTCCTTATTGAATCGTTTTGGAACATACGAAATGCACCCGCACGTCGTCTTTTGCGTAGGTGGCCCGCCAATACGCCGTCGCAGCAAACGCCAACTGGCTGGAGTCCACGAAGACTTGCAGCTGGAGTGCTCGTACTCGTCCAGTACCAAAATAGTAAGATGGACATCGGAACAACTTGACATAGCTCATCTCTTGTCGCCAGCTCTCAAATGCCGTGGCTAGCTCGCCTGGCAATCTATCTGGCATCTATATTGTGGCTGCATCAATACCTGGTGGAACATCTCCTTGATGTTCGTACAGACTCCCACGGCTCCTTCCCTAAAGTGGAAGTGGACAGCCGGGAGTAGATTTGTAGTTTTGGGGTCTTTTCAGTAGTGCTGAATTCAGGGATACGCCGTTCGCTTTGGCTGCTGCATCGAAAACTAGACGGATCTTCCCAGGATTCTTTGGGTTTTCGACCGCGAAGTGCGGCAGGTACCACAACTTGTCACGGTTACCATAAGTGACCTCCTGCTGCTCTAGTCGTCGTGCGTATCCCTTCGTGACGTAGTCATCCATGATCGCATTGTAGGCCTGCGCGAAGTTCGCGTCGCGCTTCATTTTCCTTTCGATGCTGACGAGTCGCCGTAATGCCATGTTGTAACTGTCTGGCAGTCTCATCTCGTCATCCTTCCATAGCAGCCCAGTCTGGTATCCTTGACCTATCCGTTTAGTAGTCCGCTCCAAGATGCCCAGGGCCCGTTCATCGTCGCTGGCTGCGACCGGTGGCGTTGGCTTCACTCCGAAGTTCTCTATTTCGAAATAATCGCTGACCATCTTCTCCAGAGCGTCATCCTGGATAACGGCTAGAAGGCACGATCTCTCCGTCAGTGGACTCGCTTGACGTCTCACAGGTCCATATACTACCCATCCTAATTTGGTATCTGCTCCTGTTGAATCCGCTGATTGCGGCATCCGCTTGCGTTGGCTGATGACCTCGTGTAGCTCCCGTCTGTGGTTGCTCCGTAGCTCCCTCCTGTGGCCACCGTCTGACTGTTATGACCGTCTGGGGCTATCGGCTTCGTCATGCAGCAAGAAGTGATGCTTCCACTGGCATCCGTAGACGTTGCACTTACGGCTCCTCTTGCAGAACCGTACCATGTGCCCGGTTTCATGGCACGCGAAACAGATCCGACGCTTCTTGACGAACTCCAATCGCGTCCTGATAGGGGCGTTGTTGAATTCCTTGCAATCCTTGATGGCGTGTTGCTCTTCACACTTGAGGAAACCTCTGGGGTGGTCACTATACCCCTTCTGTTCCATGTCTTCCTGATGCTCGCCTTGGACCGGAAGCTCGCGTTTGCATGTAACACCCTCGTGGCAAACGATACAATCCTATGTTGTGGTCCTGAATTGGCTGTAGCTCCCGCACGCTCTCCAGTTGGCTCCGGATCAATTGCTCCGGACGCCCATATCGAAAGCGAAGCTGTTTCATTACGGCCTGTACGTTGTTGGGATGAATAAGCAGTGATTTGACTGCCGAGTGATGTGGTGGGTACATCGAATCTGCGTTGTGGCTCCCGTGGTGCGTGAATTAATCTCGTTCTGGCTGCACCGTGGTCGTCACGCAACATGGCGGCGAGTAGCTTACAGTTGTACAGTCCGTCCGTGTGACTTGTTGCCATATTGCCGCATTACCACTCAATTGTGGCGGCAGATTTGCACTCAATTGTGCCGGCAACTGTTCATCATAAGATGGCGTCACTGACTCTAGTGATTCCGTTGGCAAATTTCACTCAAGAGCTGCCTTACCGTTGCACTCAAATATGGCGCCTCTCCTAGGAGTGTATTCGCCGCACCGCTCACTCCGACGCCACTCGACCCGTTCCTAACGGGATTCCTGGCGGGCGCCGCAAGTCCTTCATTTGCCCTTGCCTGTAGGAGCTCCTTCTCTAGATTTGCGATCCTTGCCATGAGCTTCTCAATCTGTGAAGTCGTGGGGTCCACATCCTGTCCTGGCGCTTCCGCCTGGGCAGGTCTAGTGGTGCGTTTTACCCCGATTTCTTCCTCTAGAGTCCGTGGCCGCTAGAGTCGGTATGTCGAATGCTGCAGATGTGGTCGTAGCTGCGGTAGCCTCAGGTTGATTAAGTCTGAGGCTCTGTCTGGGCGAATGTGTCGTCAGCATGTCACGCGTTTAACTGTGTACGTGTGTTCCCAAATGCCGTGAGAGTTCCGACTCTAAGTGCCAATAAAGAATGCGAATAAAAGAAATGACGCCGATCTAAATCCCGGGAATTGCGTCCAACACTTAGAGCTCCACCGAATCAAGAAAATACCAAATACACTTGACCTTGAAGCCTGGTAATGAGCATCTACTTGAGTGAGTGAGTTTTATTCTGTTGAGGAATACAAACTTAGATTAAACCTCAACCTATTCCTTATACATACCGCAGCATCTCCTCCCTTCTCTACTGGGATCGCCGATCGAATAAACCGTGGCGCCGAACTTAACATAACTTTCGGCCATAAACAGTGTGGCCAGTTACAAACATAGTTCGAATACCAAATACATACTTAACGAAGGTTCGCCTTAGTAGACCGTAATTCAAACTGACTGACTATCAATATTCTAGCGCGTTAGCTTATCCGTTCCGCGGCAGACGGCTTTCTCCGAAAATGGTGGAAAATATGAATTTTGCCGTCTACCCTTTGGACTGAAAAATGCAGGAAGCATCTTTCAAAGGGCAATTGACGATGTGCTGCGTGAAGAAATCTGGAAAAAATCTATGTTGACGATGTAATAATCTTCTCTGAGATCGCATCCGACCACGTTAGGCACATTGACGCAGTTCTTAAATTCCTATGCCAAGCCAACATGAGAAACTCCCTTCGACTTGACCACCGATTCCTCAGCAAGCGGTATTACCCATTACTATGATATCTCGCACATTGAAAGATCGCGTGCTGAACTACGCAACTAATGAAAGATAATTGTTAGTTATCGTTTGGGCCATAGGAAAATTACAAAATTACCTATATGGCACCAAAGAGATCCGGATTTTTACGGACCATCAGCCGCTCGCCTTCTGAACGTAACACTAATGCGAAAATTAAACGTTGGAAAGCATTCATCGAAGAGCATACTGCTAAAATTTTTTACAAACCTGGTAGGGAGAATTTTGTGGCCGACGTCTTGTCCCGCCAAAACATTAACGCAATAGAAAACGAACCCCAGTCTGACGTTGCCACTGTGCGCAGCTAAATCTCGTAGACCTATACGGTCGAATCTACCAATAAACCTTTAAATTGCTACAGGAATCACACTTCATAATTTTCGGAAGCAAGAACCGACATACAATCCACTTTGACAATAAAAACTCCCTGTTCAGTTTACTCAAGGAAGTTGTTAACGTAGGTGTGGTAAACGCCATTTACTGCGACCTTCCCACATTAGCATGCATCCAGCACGCCTTGGTTATAGAATTTCCAGCAACCAAATTCTGGTTGAAATAATTAGGAGCGAACACAACCGCGCCCACAGGGCTGCTCAGGAAAATGTGAAACAAGTCCTTCAGGATTACTATTTTCTCAAAATGTCCAAACTTTCCAATGAAGTGGTCACAAACTGCAGAACATACACTAAGGCGAATTACAGCAGACACACCAAGAAGCAGGAGTTGGGGGTCACACCTATCCCATCGTATGCGGGCGAAATGCTGCATATTGACATCTATTCTACAGACAAGAAGTTGTTCTTAACCTGTATTGACAAATTTTTCAAATTTGCCATAGTAAAACCATTATTATCTAGAGCCATATTGGACGTACGTAGCTCCATCTTACAACTGGTGAATTTCTTCCCAAAAACCAGAATAATATACTGCGACAATGAGGCGTCCTTCAATTCGGAGACCATAAAGTCATTATTAATAAACCAATTTGACATAGATATTGTTAACGCACCCCTTTACACAGTAGCTCCAATGGGCGGGTGGAACGATTCCACGGCACCCTAACAGAAATAGCTAGGTGTATTAAAATTGAACTTGTCATGAGAGCTACTGCAGAGTACAATAAAACAGTGCACTCAGTCATCAACCTGGAACTTATAAAAGCCATGCACTTAGCCAACAACGAACAAAAATTGGCAATAAGACACAGTATCGAAAAGACGCAACGGGCTAATCCAGAGAGGTGCCACCCGACCAGACAAAACCGAATTTTTGTGGTAGGCGAAAAGGTATACCTTTAAAATAACAAAAGGTTAGGGAACAAACTAACCACACTGTACACAGAAGAACGTGTACAAACAGACATGGGAACATCTGTCGTCATTAAAGGGAGGGTGGTCCATAAGGACAACCTCAAATAAAGTTCCTCATAATTTTTTCTACCATTTTTACACTCGCCTTACACTAGTTATACATCCCCCTTATGCGCACAATAGATTTAATATTTCGCTTTCTTACAGGATTGCGGCAATCGTTTTGATAACGTTAGGCATAGTCAAGGCTAGAGTGACCGACTTCGCACGACCAATATATCCCCAATACAGACGGAGTGGGACTGGTGTGGGAACAGAGAAATGTGCTGCGACATTCAAGTAATCTCACAGAGTTTTCTACTGTGATAGAAGAAACTGCTATGTTGTCCGAGTTATTCCCAGTGTCGCAAATGCGAAAGCTGTTAGACATCGACATAAACCATTTATTGTCCGTATTAAAAGTACACCATAGGATTGCTAGAAGCTTAGACTCTTTAGGTCCTGCACTTAAGGTAATAGCGGGCACCCCCGATGCATCCGCCTCCTAGATGCTAAAAATGTCCGAGTCCAGACTAATGGAATCCAATAACAGACAGGTAATTATTAATAAAGAAACACAGAATAAAATTGATAAACTAACAGAGGCAGGTAACAAAATCATTAAAGACAAGCAAAATAATATGGTTGACACTTCACAATTGTACGCCGTTCCCTTGACAAGAAATAAAATATTAATAACCGAGATTGAAAATTGAATGCTTACTGTCACGCTTGCAAAAGCCAATATTATAAAACCAGCTATTTTTAACCATAATGATTTGAAGTCTGTATTAATTGATCACCACCAAGAAGTTCCAATCATTAGCCTAATAGAGGCATCCAAAATTAAAATCTTTCAGTCCGATAGTATTCATGTGCTAATTGCCAATCCTAACATTAAAGAGAGGTGCAAACAGGTTATAATCTTTCCCGTATCACACCAACACACCATCCTGAAACTACAGGACAACGTAGTAACCGAATGTAACAATAATCTCCTTGCAGTAACCGATTGCGTTTTGACAACATACGCATCGTTCTGCAAGCTGGCAGCCCAAGTTACTTGCGCCCGACGCCTCTATGCAGGGGGTACAGAAGTATCACCATCACACGACGGGATGATAATAATCAACGAGTGCCCCGCTAAAGTTAGCACTGACAATGGTCCCGAAATAATTACCAATGGCTCATATCTTATAACTTTTGAGCGGGTGGCCTTCATCAATGGCACCAAATATTCCAACATGCGTGAAGCCATCAAGAAATCACCGGGCATGGCGGCATTCCCTTTACTAAATATCATCGGCCACAGCCCATCGCTAAGCATCCCACATCTCCAAAGAATAAACCAACAAAACTTGGATTTTATCCTAGGGCTTAAGGAGGAGGTAAAATCGGCTGGAACTACAGACATCTGGTTCGCGGTCGGCCTGAGAATCAGCATTCTTATTAGCTACTCCATTCTACTCTTCCGAATGTTGAGGAAAAGACGAGCTGCACAAGAAGTACAACAGGTCATTGATAAGTTTCAGATGACCGAGGACGATCATACTTTTAAAGGGAGAGTAGTTACCACGATAAATCACTAGCCATAAGTCGTTATAAGTCTTGGATGATTGTTGAATCACCCTAGTGTGCAAATTCAGCATAAACGCCTTTAAGGCCGTGCCTGGATCCCATTGGTTCCCGGTATGGTGAATTATGCTATTTTGCTAGTTTCAACACTTTGGCCTGACGAGCGTCCGGCTTGCCGGCCACGTTTAGCTTGAGTACAGTAAATAAGTTTCAGTTTTGATTTTATTATAATAAAGAGCAGAAGCTCATGAATCTGACTCCAGCTAACGCTGTTTGAATTTATTGTATTGAATTGGTTATCTTGCCTTAAGGGGAACGGAGAGAAGTTCTCCCAACATATAACACTGCAGTGCTCGCGAAGAGCATTCCACTAGCAAGCGGAGATCTTCCGGATAGATTTTGATCAATACATAAAGTAGGGTTGAGTGGCCAATCCTAGTCCTTAAATATCCTGTTGGTTGCTTGAGGAAGATTGCAAAAAATTTCCATTTTCCTCTTGGATGTTATAACAGCGGATTTCCACCCCACTCTGAGTTACTAGTCGAATTATGTGACCGTTTTGATTTGGCCGAACTATTCGACTGCCTTAGTTTGTGCGAGTTATACGATTGTCCGAAATAGTTCTAATTTCTAGACATCCTTATGTGGCCACTGCCATCTTCAGCCGCCTGGATTCATAGCTGACCCTCTCTAGGTTAGTTGTTTTTGCCCTACCACTGAATATCCCGATTATTTTGTTCATAATTCCACTATTACTGTTCCAATTATTGTTATTGTTCTGAAAGTTTCGGTATGGTCTTGAATAGCTGGAAGTTTCCCCTGATTAAAACTGTCTGCTCTAAATGGGTTACTTATCATTGGATACGGATATTCAAATCCTGGCCATCCATTTATGTTGGGCATCGGAAACGGCATTGGGAACAGCGGTTGAGTACTTCCTGCCGACCGATACTGCCAGTCTACGACTCCAGCTATGGGTTATCTTGCATTCCTGGCTCCTGTTTCGGAGTTTTTTGACCTCTTTGCCCTGTGACTCAGTCAGTCCTTGACCCTTTGCTTCCAATTGTGCTTCCTCTAAGGTATACAAACTCTTTTCTCTGCAGGCTATTTCATAGGCCTTAATTATATTGGTTACCCCCATGTTCCTGATAGTTACCCCTTTCCGTCCTTTAAAGGCTGATACAATGGCTGTTAAGGCCATCTCTTTATACCACTTGGTCTTTTCGCTCCTTAACAATATGCCTCGCTCGCTGGACTTAGCCAGACTCACTAGGTCCTTTTTAAGGGTGATGGTGTATAAGGCCTCTAATTCCAACTTCTTTTCTTTAATATTGGTCAATTCTATAATCAAATCCTGCTCAGATCTCTTTTTTTTTAAATCGGTAATCAATACTCTCTTTATCTGTTTCTAATTTAGCTCCGACTCATCTAAATCGAGGACTTTATCTGCTGCTCCTACAATATTGCTTCTTAACGCTCTTATTGCGATTACCCTAAATTTGAAATCTCTTCTCCTTTGATTAGGCCTAGCACCTGCTCACCGCTTCTACAAATCCATCTAATTTGCCAGAGTCTCCCTCGTACTTCTGAAAATTTTCTACCAGGTATATTTCGTGATAGATTCTAAAACATTTGTTGCCACCATTACTGTAGGCCTATACTCTTCTGTCATAACAAATCTGGATTTTATGTTATTGGACTGACTCTTCTTTTTATTTATCTCGTACTTCCTGTTGTATGTGCGATTTAATGTTTTATTAATTTTTTTTTTCTAGTCCTTCCAGTTTTTTTTATCCGGCATGCTGAAGCTAGCTGACCAGCTGTGCGATACAGTATCACAACCAAATGCGGACAGTCATTGTCAATGGGGTATTCTTTTTTTAAACTTGTTTTAACCATCCTCATGCTAAACTATGACCCTGTGAATATGAATAGTCCCATATCCCGCTTCTTTGTTATTTATTTATTTAATTTTCTATATATTTATTTCTTTATTAATATATGTATATATACTTCCATCTCCATGCTAAACGTCCACCTGTGCATTATAGTGCGCCGCCTAATACATGTTAATTATTAGATATCACTTTATTCTTTTATTGTTTTTATCGACTCAGTACCTCCCTTCGCTAAACGGACACCCCGTGTTCCACAGCTCGCCGCGTAATACAAGTGAAAGCATTACATATATTCTACGTATTATTAAATCTTTAATTGTACATGGTACTTTACCCCATTATCATGTTAAGCAGCCGCTCTGTGTACCCTGCAGTACCAGTCATCAGTAATTCATCAACGTTTCATCAACAGTCAAGGGGGTGCTGTTGATAATTCATCGATAACAGGCCATACAAACTGTTGATGAATTTAACATGGGCATTTCCTACGCTGTCATCAATAAAAATGTATCAATTCATCATGAATTCATCGATGATTCATCAACAATTCATAGATGTTTCATTAACAATTCATTGAAGTTTTATCAACAAAATTTATCGACGATTCGGGCCATGGAACTGACGACTGCCGTCTAGACTACCATCGTAACTGTATCGTGGGCAGAGCGTCGTAGTAGAATTCGAATTTGGCAGAGCGTCGACTTGGTAGAAGTCGCAGTCGGCGCGTTGATGACTTGTTGATGACAGTGGCCTATTGATGACATGCGGTACTGCATTATAATGCAGTCACCTAATACATAAAAACAGAGAAAATACTTTAGTTTGAATTATAAACCCTGCCCTAGAATTTCTAGTCCGCTGCATCGACGTCCCATTGTATCTAAACCGATCGAACCACTCACATCTATTCTGTATTGGCTTGCACTTGTCGACAATCAACTCGACCCGAGTTGTCTGCAACCTCCCGACTGTCACCGATCCTGAACAACCATCACCAATACTGCAACATCAATCAACCACAACGCCTGCCGACGTTTATCAACAGCCGACCGTTCCATCGAACTGCTCGACGCCACCTCGAGCCGTCAATGCTCTCAAATGTTCGACTCTGCTACAATCGAACCTTCCATTTAGTTCATACCACTATTAAATTTAAATTCCAATTATTAAACACGTTCTATGTGTATATCTTCTGATTAATATATGTATTTCTCCTTGCTGTTGTTCGGCTTTGGGCACTATGCACTTGCTCTATTCCTTTTTCACATTTCTCTGCCTGCGGTTCGATTACTTTCCAATGTACCCACTTCACTCTACTCACTTTTACTACTCACTCTGTCTTTTCTACGACCGTTCTTCGCTGCTCTTTGTTCGTTTGTTTATATTTTCAAAAGTATGTCTACTTTTTTTTGAGAAAAAAATTAATATATTTAATTTATAATTTATTTATAAAAAAGTATTTATAATTTATATCTTTTGGCTAAAACTGTTGAAGAAAATGAAAAACCCTAAGAAAAGTTTAAATTTGGAAATGTTGCATAATTTTTCAAGCGTAAAACATATAAGTCATATAAATATAATATAGTCACAGCTAAATATAAGTATTGATTAACTTGAATTTTGTTTACGTTAATTTTATAAATCTTTAACAAATCTTAAACTAAGAAATTAAAAAATAAGGTAAGGAATAGTTTGCCTCGAGCTGGATTTTAAGTAAAGCGGGTGCTCTAACTCCTAAGTCACTCATCACGATCGCCTCCCGACGGCAAACCCAAATATCAAGCAAGCAAAAAAATCGCGACGAAATTTAAACTATTACGTTTAGGGCACGTTTAGCTCCATTCCGAGGGTCTCACAGAACGCTTAAAAATACCCTGAGTCTCTTTGATACATATAAAGGACTAGGGACCAATTCCACCCATTTGGTAAAGGCATCTAAACTACTAATAGCATTGTATTCCCATGCGGAGATCTCAGAAAACTGACATGGAGTCTGCACATACTACGCTGACCGGTTCCTGCAATGGGCGGGTGAACATGCCTACATACTGAGTGATTTCCCGGAAAAGTTCTAGACAGTAATACTTTTGCGTGACTCGTTTGATAGTTTTCCATGTCCCAAAGTGTCCGGCTCTCGGGTGATCGCATTCCTGTAAGTCTAGTTAGTGATATTTCAACATACAGTTTCCATTGGACGTAATCATTCTTCCGTGGTAAGTTTTTTGTCTTCATTAAATTTGGCTTCCTTTGACTCGATAATCATGCCTTTACTTGATAACGTGTCGGGTTCTTGACATGCTCGGGTCAGCCCCTGAGATGGCTCTATTTCTGCTTGTTGCACAGTATCCATGGGCTGGCGCAAAAGGACGCAGCCACCATGTAAAACTTCCACCGTCCATATTCCAGATCGAACTGATACTGGTTTTTGAGACCGTCCAGTTGGGTTATCAATTGATTTTACCACTTTAACGCCAGATAATCGGTCACAACTTCAAAACTATACCCAGGTAGTATCGCATTTTTCGAATGGCTTATACGATTGACAACCACTCCTTTTCGGTTACTGTGTAGTTTTTCTCGGCCTGAGCTATGAGTCGTTTTACTCTGTCTATGGTTTGTAATAGGACCGCTCCTAAGCAGCGATCGCTAGCGTCGGTTTGCAACGACGGGTGCGAACCTCTCTCCTGTCTTTTCTATGACCGATCTTCGCTGCTCTTAGCCACACAGGGTACAAAGGCCGCGCCTCCCACTATCCCATCAGAATTTTACTTTACTTTACCGCACATTAAGCGGTTCCTCTGATTTCGAAATGATGGTTCCATGTTGCATTCCGGATTGCCATTTTAATTTGGGTACCGCCGTCCCATTAAGGTGTCATGGCTTCATCGAATGGGGAAGTTGAACCCCCGCGATCGGAAACAGCAGGATGATGGAATCTGCTTGGCTCCTTCTTACCTTCAAGTTCTAGACGAGATGCGTTAGTTTATCGAGCGTTCGAAAATCCTGTCGTCGAGTGTACCGTTGATACTCTGGTAACATATTTTCTACATACCCTCGAATTATTAGGCCATAGTTCATCCCGCTCGTTTCGTAAGGTTTTGAATATCGATCAGATAGAACTTATACAGCTTACTTAATTTCTGAGTCGAGGAACTCCTTCCAGAAGGTTTTCCACTTTAGTCTTGAAGGCGACTCGTCCGGAACCAACTGTCAGCCCTTCCAAACAATAGCACCGGCATCGCTTGGGGTAACGCCCTTAAATCGATTTTGTACGTATTGCCCCCCCTTCTAGATATGTTTCATAGCGTATTCGTCTAACGTAAGGCCCCATCGGGCCATTTTGTTGAACAGGGTGGCACACAAGGTTCCCTCCGGACGCGAATATGTTCCGCGTCGGGAGTCGGCTTGCAGCAGAACCTTTAAAATAGGGGCTGAGGTGGTTCTGGGTAACTGGAGGGTGTTGCTCCTACAGTTACCAAATCCTCTTTCATGCGAGACTAAGAGTGAGTTTTGTTGGGGGTTATTCTGTTCTCTTTCGCCATTTCTACGAGATCCACTTGGCCCCAATTACGAAATGGTGTATTCGATTTTGGGTCATTAAGATAATGACCAACAAAATTTTAATGCTTACAATCTAAACTATTGATGATTTCTTTTGATATTCGAGGCTTTGGAACCGAATCGAAATCCTCAACTAGTCTCTGCTCAGGCGCCATTCTGTAACGATGCGATGGTCGCTGTGGTCGGCGTCTCATTCCGCCTAGATTCCTCTCTAGGTTATGTTAGGTTGAACCGGACGGCCCTCGTGATTCCTCTATAGATAAAGTTAATGAGTATTATTAAAAATAAATTAATTATTTTTGGGAAATTCTTGCTCGGGTCATCACATAAACTTTTATAAAACTTGCTACACACCTTTACCAAGTAATACCAGCTAGGAGTCCTAGAAATTCAGCCTGAAATGCCCGGAATACTTTCTGGCGCGTGAGTAATCTGCTGGAAACAGGAAAATAGGAACACGTTCGTCGCTAACATACTAGGAACTCTACCCGAAAATTCCCGGAATACTCACTGGCGACGCAACCCGGGCTAGAAGAACTTCAGAAAAGAGCCCGGAATACTCGATGGCGGAAAAGTCACGGCTATACTCGCTAGCAGATCAGTCGGGGCTAGCTCTTTCGAGGAAAGCTACAGAAAACAGCTCAGAATATTCACTGCGGACTTTTTCTGGACTACCACCCTAGAAACGCGAATAACCCGTTAGAAACTCTGCCCAAAAATGCTCGCAATACTCGCTGGTGGCACACTCAAGGAGAAAGTAAACAAAACCACTGCGCTCTCCCGCTACAAGTATCAAGACGCCGACACCGAAAGGTGTTTATGGGGAAGACAACGAATTTCCTGAATTTGAGCAATAATAACTATCGCACGAATAGATCGATTATATGCCGTATTTATGTTCTTGTTTTATTGTTCTCTCGTCAGAGCTGCAACTGCCGATCGGGCGCTTGGGTTCAATATATATTAGTTTACAAATGTAGTTTTGCTTAATAGATAAGGCGACAGAAGAAGAGAGAGCAATATATAACAAAGAGAAGAGCGCCTAAGGGTGCATCGATACACCTATGCGCGCATAATTAGGCGCGAGAAATCTGCTCTGAACAAACGGGATTACGAAAATTCCTTTGAAATTTTCATCCATTGAAAGCACGACCTTCGGCCTTCGTTGATCGGGGTTAGAACGTTCACGTGGACGAGCTCCCGCTCTACTCTCCTCGGTATAAGTGATCGCCCGGTGCCGAGTCCTCGAGCTTTGCTCGCTACTTAACGAGCTCAGGGACAGCTAGTTCGCACTTCACCTATCGGCGCATTCTCTCGCACTGTTAAGCTTACCTTATCGGTCGGGAGCTCGTTCCTTATATTTAAACGTTGTCGGTACTATGTAAGCAACAAAATTAAGTTGACGATCCGATTCCCCCACGAAGCCCTAAACTTTTTTTCCACCTATAACTTTCGTTTGCGACGCGGGATTTCCTTCGCATTTTCCAAGGATTTTTTTTAGCGGCAGGACCTCCCCCTTTAAGCATATATATTTTTGCCACCAATACAAATAATAATTTAAAATCTAACTTATGCCAGTGTCAAATAAAAGAGAAGCGTAACAACGTAACAACAAAAAACACACCCTTCGGTCGACATTAATTTTAAACCGGCAGGGCGTTGTTGTTGTTTTTATTATTCTCTTGGCGCTCTACCTTCGCATACATATTTGGCAATGTCGACCATCCAGAAAACATTTGACAGAGAAATCAGAATAATAAAAAAAAAAATGAATGACAATTATTAATAATTTATAATTAAAATTAATTAATAAATAAAAAAACAACTTCACCTACACATAATATAGGAACATAAATATCATATTGGAAATATTTTGTAATTATGGTACCATTTCCAACGTTTTGCGGCTAGTAAACTGGCATTGATAAAAATCTCCTAAAAAGAACGTTTGGCTTACCCTGTCAAATTGCTGCGGGTTCTACACATCTTAAAATTTGTTCCAATTTTACCAAAAACGTTGTGTTTCCCTGCTTTTTGCGTGGTAGTTATCATGCAAAGTCAATGCACAATGCTTCCGAAATTCTCTTCAACATTTTTCTGGCTAGTATTTGTGAATTGAAAAATCCTAAGAGATACTTCTCCCTATAATACAAAATTCCTCGTTGCAGAGGACTGGCTTGTGAAGTTGGACTATAACAGCATTGCCCTTTCCTCCATTCAAACTTTCTTCTTTTTTAATCAAGGTCTGTCGCTATCCGGGTGGCGCCATGATATTGGGTAGGAACCGTGGGTACTAAGATGCCATTACCAGAAGACTTTACTTCCTTTATGGTTTTCGGTGTTGAAAAGTCCTGAATTGTCGCTTATCCTTATTCGGGTCTGTTAGAATCCATGATCGCTTACCCCGTGCCTTAGATACTTAAATTGATTGTAAAAAATGGTATTTGTGCTTGATCCTCAGGTTTGCAGTTTTTCAGAGAATTTCCTCTTGCCTCGGCCAATGACTACGATGTCATCCAGGTATGAAAAAACGAACGGTTTCGTTTCAGGTCTTATTGGTCGCCAGTGCCGCAAATTTTATTTATTCCTAGGTTACCAGGCCCTACACTGCAGCACTCCGTAATTGTTGTGTCATTTTTTCTGCACACCCATAAAAATATCCTCTGTGTATTGCTGCACGTGCGTGCGGGATGACCGGTTTCTGCGCATCGAGTGCAGATCTTTGGTCTGAGTTAATGAGGTGCTGGCTGATCTGCATTTGGTTTGTGTATAATTATACCCTTGCAGGGTATTATAATTTCAGTCAGAAGTTTGCAACGCAGTGAAGGAGGCACCTCCGACCATATAAAGTATATATATTCTTGATCAGGATCAACAGCCGAGTCGATCTAGCCATGTCCGTCTGTCCTTCTGTCCGTCTGTCCGTCTGTCCGTTTCTACACAAACTAGTCTCTCAGTTTTGAAGCTATCTGAATGAAACTTTGCACTTAGCCTTCTATATACTCTCACTCGTATATATGTCGGAACGGGCCGGATAGGACGACTATATCATATAGCTGCCATAGGAATGATCGAATAATTTTTCCAAAAAAAATTATAACAATTTCAGTTTTCAACAGAATTTGATCAAATTTGAGATATAGCCATTTTACTATACTTTACAATTTTGTATAAAATTTTATGAAAATCGGACAACTATATCATATAGCTCCCATAGGAACGATCGAGAAATTAAGACAATTAAAAATTATAACATTTTCAGTTTTCAACAGATTTTCATCAAATTTGAGGTATAGCCATTTAAATTTTGTGTAAAATTTTATGAAAATCGGACGACTATATCATATAAGGGCCATACAAACGATCGTTAGATGTGGAGAAAAATGCACATCTGCAAATATAATATGTAAAGGTGAATGAAATGAATGCAGGTATTACTTCATTGTTTTTTAACACAAATAAATATAATTTATATTGTTGGGATTCCAAGTCATAGAAGTTCTATCTGCAAGGGTATATAAACTTAAGCGTGCCGAAGTTAGCTTCCTTTCTTGTTTTATTTTAATTTTGTAGTTAATGTATATGCGATTGAATTTCTCTTCGTTGAAGAATCTGGTAAATCGAATTAGCTTGTATATAGTGTACTCCCTAATAAGTTAATTTTCCTTCCTCTCAATTTTTATTTTCTTTTGACCTTCCATTTAATAGCTCTGATTTTCTCGTTTTGTTATCACGATCTCCGGTTTTGTGATTGGTGTTTTATTAAAATTTCGCTAACAGTTCATTGAATTTTTGTTAGACGGTTGCGGCATGACTCGTTTTTTAGCAAACTTTCACTATATAAATAATTCACTTCTTTTTGACACGTCTAACCGAAGCACATGTGCACATTCTGTTAGTTCATTTTTCATTGCCTGATATACCCAGCACTACATTATTCTATCAGTTTTGTATTTTCTCCATCCGTGCTAAGAATTTTTGTTAACATCCAGAGATGGCAAGGAACAATTGAAAAATGAAAGGAAAGAAAGTACCAAAACTAAAAGTTAAAAAAAAATATATGGCCAAAAAATATTTGATTTATATGAATTGCATTTTCTACTTAATGAGTAAATATGGCTCTATTGATCCTCTATTGATCCTCTACCACTGTGCACACTCTAGGGTGCATTTATTTTTTGTGAAGCAAAAATCACTTGAGAATCTCATATTTCTTACCATCGAATTTGGTTAAATATGTTGCCAACAAAATCGTACACGCTCTTCAGTTTTTCTGTTGGTAAACAGCCAAATATATGGTAAATATTTAATTTTGGTTGAGCAGAAGACACTTCAACCAACTATGTTACTGTTTTGGATAAGCCACAGCTGTTTGATCAGCTGATACCGACTAGTGGATGGAGGTGAAACTCCATGGGAATCGGAGTTTTACATCTGCGAAAATCCAAACTGGTTCTCACGGATGGACTTTGTTGGAGAACAGTATAATATGATCAAAATATATTCTCATTCATTTCTTGCTGTTTTGGTAAACCTACTATATATTAAGGTATTCCCAACACACATAAATGATCAAATGAAAAATACCGTCAACTTGGAATAACTATTCTAAAAAATACACTTTCGGTTTTGAATAAAAATATTTCAACAGCTCTCATGTTCTTCCTTTGGATAATATTTAAAAAAAATAAACGTTTAGTTGATATTTTTTTTTTTTAATTTTGGCCTATGGATGAAACCACTGTGCATTGTATAATGTATAATGTTTTTTGTATGTATAAGTTAACAATCTAGTTTCTAAAATCGTTGACAAAGAAGATGCAAGCTCAGTACATATGGCGCAACCAAGTGAAGAAACCAGAAGTTCAATTTACTACCAACTCAGAAAACTTCCGGATTAGTGGTCCCACGATCGCTACCCAAAAGAAAGTGAAAATCAATGCATTGACCAATGGTAATTAGAAGCGGCCAATAGTGACAAAACGTCATAAGCAGCTAATGAGAACAGAGACAGCGATGGACCAACAAGCAGCCTATAAACGATTGTTAAGCTTATGCAAATTCAGTTCTTAATCCAACTCAAATCAATAAAGATTATTTTTTAATGAAAAATAACTTATAATCTTTAACTTATATAAATAAAAACTTATTTGCCGAGCAAGATATGTATCTTCCATCAGGATCAACAAAATACGAGCGTTAAATATGACGCTTCCTTTACACGAAATATGTTGTCTTGGCATATATCGATTGTTGAAATGTCGATAAAAACAAATTCAAAGTTAAGTTTATAATATATTTCGATAAAGTCTACCTAAGTGAAACAGCTTTTGGCCGATGTCGGCTTTTCGGTTTTAACATATCGCATCTACCATCCGATCACAACTGAACGAATTGCTCGGTTTATCATAAATATAAACAAAATGGTGAAACTGGATTCTACATGCCTAAATAAATAGTATATAAACTATTTTTTCCTGTTTCGCCTCACATATTAAACCCGATTTTTTATTTTTGCAAGGATTTACCATAATTAAAATTGTATGGCAATTATTCAGTGGAACTCTAATATTAAAAAATTAAACAACAAATTTTAGATTTTGGGGTACCCACAATTTTAACGCGTGGTATTGCAATCATGGAAATAGATAAATAAATTTATTTTCAAGAAATGGATGCGCCATATAAAATACAAATTTATTTGATTGATGACTGTCACACTTTATTAATAATAGTAATTAATAATAGAGCATATTAGAAAATCTCTGCACTTATTCATTTCAGTTTTTTTATAAGCCCAATCATCTTTATCTTGACGGGAAGCCCGTCTATAACAAAACGTTTCAAACCAATTATTTTTCCATATATCGATACATTTGTCGTTAAAAAATATTACTCATACAAGTCACTGGTCCGTATGCTTTCCTCTATCCGCTGAACGGATAGTTGATAGGGTTTTGCAGTTCCAAAATTTCTCATTTTAGTATCCATTATTTTACCGATGGTTCGATCGATAGTTTTAACGATAGTTCTTTGATCCAACTGTGAATTCTTCTTATTCTTGCTGAAAATTAGACCATTCTCTATGAAAATTTTAAAGATTGCATGGAACGATTGAACATTGAAGGCGCCAAAGTTTAAAATATGCCAAAATATTCTGTCCCCAAATTGCCTCGAATTGCTGCTAATTTATATCACTCCTATATTTTATGTGTTTTTTGTTTATTTTGAATAGATTTTGTGGGCCTCTACCACAATGTATATTCTTCGGGGCATATTCTTTTTTTTTAAGAAAAATCGTAAGAGAATTTTTTATGCATCGTTATCTAATATATTTTAATTTATTGCCAACATAATCTGTCGCAATCTGCATGTTTTCTTTTGTTGAACAGCCCAAAATAGTTGTTTACTTTTTCCGCAGAAGCTATTTTTACCAGCTTTGTTTATGCTTTGAATGAGCCCCTGCTGTTCATTTAGCTGGTATCGGATGGAGAATCGAGATCTAACTCTTTGGGAATCGAAGTTTCACATCTGCAAAAAATGCCAACTGTTTCACACGGATGAACTGTGAAAATTTTTTAACGGTCAAAATGATTTCGTCATATTTAATACTTTCTTCAATTTCTGAGGTCAGCTTTTTGTTTCTTATCCAACGTTTCAAAAGTGTTGAATAGTTGTTGCCGCTTCTTTACGTATTCAGGTTATGCATTACTAATTCTATAATAGACAGTGTGTAACCTTCATATAATAAAAAAAAATTATAACCACGCACGCTGCCTTTACTAAATGTAAGTGTTTCTTTATTTATTAAGAAGCTGATTTTTTCAATATTAAAATTTATATATTCGTGCATGTTCTTAATTCAAGCAATATTTAGTGTTAAGTACCTGTGTCTGTATATGAATATTATACTAACGTATGTATAATATTAAGCGGCATTTTACATTCCTATTTCATTAATACCTTTAAGAGAAAAGCCGTGAACTTTTTTTTCTTTCATTTACGTATAAATGTGAATTAAACAAATAATATGAGGAAATGTTCTTTATGTATTTGGTTCATACATTAACAAATGCTGTAGTCTTATTAATATACATATGTATGTACATATGTACATTAAAATTCTATTAAATGTACATATATATTTAAATACTATACGTTTCAATATTACCGCTCAGTTTGTGCAATATAAATATGATTATACACATATTTACTTGTAAAATAAAAGTATATAAAAGCAAAAATGAACCTTTAAAAAAAATTGTTTTTTCGATTAAATTATTAAGATAATTGATTAAAGGCCTACAATTTCGCAGAAGCTATTTTTAGTTAAATTATGTTCATTTATATATTTTATAAATTAGTGCAAAACTCTACGGTGCTTAGCCGGCTTTCAATGTCGATTAGCTCCCATCAGTGGTATACGTCGACGATCCATCGTATATTCCCAAGAGCGAAGCAACCTGACGAAAATTTGGCAACGGTCGTCTATTGGCTATGATGTTCAATTAAAAATTGGGTACGTTCAATTACAACATTTATTTCTAAATTTTTAAATACTGCAGCACATGTTTATCGTGCATAAGTCTTAATACTCTTACAGATACATACATGTAGCTAAATCAGGGCTTTGGCTGATATTGGAAAAATCGGTCCTGTTGCCATTCCTGGTCGAAATAATTATTGGGTCCCAAAACTTATTTAACAAAATCATAAATTACTCTTAAATAATTAGTCAGTCACCCTTGCAGGGTGTTCTAATTTTAGTCTTAAATTTGTGAAGGAGACATTGTCGAAATTATAAATTTTATATATTTTTGATCAGCATTATCTTCCGAGTCGATATAGCCATGTCCTGTTCGATTATTTGCAAACTAGTTTCTCACTCTTTAAGCTATCTGAATGACTTGCTCTTTATGCTCTCACTCGTACTTATATGTATAAGTCGGAATCAACCCTGCAGTACCTGTCATCTACAAAAAATCAACGTTTCATCTACAGTTAAAGGTGTGCTGTTGATTTTTCATCGATGACAGGCCATACAAACTGTTGATTTATTTAACATGGGCATGTCCTAGGCTGTCATCAATAACAATTCATCAACAATAAATCGATGATTCATCAACAATTCATCAACAAATTCATCATCAATTCATCGATGTTTTGTTGATGAATTGTTGATGAATTTGTTGATGAATTGTTGATGACTCGTACATATATGTATAAGTCGGAATCAACCCTGCAGTGCCTGTCATCTACAAAAAAACAACGTTTCATCTACAGTTAAAGGGGTGCTGTTGATTTTTCATCGATGACAGGCCATACAAACTGTTGATTTATTTAACATGGGCATGTCCTAGGCTGTCATCAATAACAATTCATCAACAATAAATCGATGATTCATCAACAATTCATCAACAAATTCATTAACAATTCATCATCAATTCATCGATGTTTTGTTGATGACACATCGATGAAACATCGAGCGTCGTAGTAGAAGTCGCAGTCGGCAGAGGGTCGATTCGGCAGAAGTCGCAGTCGGCAGAGCGTCGCCTCGGTAGAAGTCGCAGTCGGCGCGTTGATGACAGTGGCCTATTGATGACGCTCGGTACTGCAGGGAAAGAACTGCAACAAGCCACCACAACTACAAGTGCACCAGCGAAACACTGAGTGTCTGACATACCCGGGTGTATATAGTACCCAATTGCGGTAATAAAAAACACCCGAGTGTATTTCGCACCCGCATGTTTTTTGTTACTGCTTAAGCACAATGATTCGAATGACCCGACACACAAGCGAAGATCGTCCGCATACATATATTTATCATGGGTCCAAGCAAGACGGTCTAAGAAAAAAAGGGTGAAAGAGAACACCAAAAAAAGTCGTGTGTGTGTTTTTGCTGTTCGAGGCACCCAAATTACGCACATTGCATATATGAAATTAAAGGCGGTTTTATTGTTTTTTTTTTTTTAATTTTTATAATAATAAATGCATAAATATTAAATATTTTAAAACATGTTAAAAGGGAACTTCATATTAATACTTAATACACTTATTTCTATATATTTCTTGTGTTTAGTGGCTATGTTTTTTACTATTTTAAAATGGAAAATTCTACATTTATAACGTTAAACATGAGAAGTAAACATTAAAAAGAAATAAAATAAGAATAACTTTAATAAAATAAAGGAATGACCGGTTTGTTAAAATTTTTGTAACAAGAATGCAAAAAAAAAGGGGAATACAGATTTCGGGCATAATCTATTTCTTTTTTCTGTAATTATGTTTCCTGCTAAGGAAAATACTTCTCAACTGCTGCGCTACTAGCTTGTATTGGTATTGTATTGTAACTTTGACAAAAGAGAATAAAATTTTTCTCTGCAGTATCTTTCAATTTTATCAAATATAGTTTCAATATAGTGTGAATTAGAACCAGCTACTAGATTTGAGAAGAATGTTGTTTTAGGCACTTTGTTTATATATTGGTAGGATTGGGTTTGGACTTTATGGATTTCATGGGAACTGGTATCAAAGTTTCCCATTTCCGACATGCAAAACACTTTAATTTCAACAAGAAAGGAAGCTAACTTCGGCACGCCGAAGTTTATATACCCTTGCAGATAGAACTTCTATGACTAGGAATCCATACAATTATATATATTTGTGTTAAAAAACAATGAAGTAATACCTGCTTTCATTTCATTCACCTATACATATTATATTTGCAGTTTTACATTCGCAGATTTGCATTTTTCCCCTACATCTAACGATCGTTTGTATGGCACCTATATGATATAGTCGTCCGATTTTCATGAAATTTGACACAAAATTTAAGACTAATATAAAATGGCTATACCTCAAATTTGATGAAAATCAGCTGAATACAGAAAAAGTTATAAATTTAATTGTATTAATTTCTCGATCGTTCCTATGGGAGCTATATGATATAGTAGTCCGATTTTCATAAAATTTAATGCAAAATTGTAGAGTATAGGAAAATGGCTATATCTCAAATTTGATCCAATTCTATTGAAAACTGAAAAAGTTAAAATTTTTTTTTTTTTAAATTTTCCGATCATTCCTATGGCAGCTATATGATATAGTCGTCCGATCCGGCCCGTTCCGACATATATACGAGTCAGAGTATATAGAAGGCTAACTACAAAGTTTCGTTCAGATAGCTTCAAAACTGAGAGACTAGTTTGCGTAGAAACGGACAGACGGACAGACGGACATGGCTAGATCGACTCGGCTGTTGATCCTGATCAAGAATATATGTATATACTTTATATAGTCGGAGGTGCCTCCTTCACTGCGTTGCAAACTTCTGACTGAAATTATAATACCCTGCAAGGGTATAAAAAAAAAAAAGGAAACAAACAAACAGGAAAAAAATCCAATTTTACAGAAGCTTTTTTTATTTAATCTTAGGAATGGGAAATTAATGAAATATTTTTCAAGGTTTCGTGGTTTTGCTACAATAACGAATGAAAACTTAATTTTTGTCATTAAAGGCAACATTTCATACATATGTTTTCATACTCTTTCGAATACTAGTATACAAAGAGCGAATAATATATAATAATTAAGTAAAGCCAAAGCTCAATACTTACTCTTTTTTGAGTAAGTCTTTAATAAATTGTTTTACAATACGAACTTGATGCACTTGAAACCTTTGTTTGGTTGATTGGTTTGATTACGTCATGAAGTTTAAAGTTTTTTTCGTTAACACCTAAAAAATCCCTTTTCACATTCTGGTCATTCCACATATCGACAGTCGCGGTCACAACTCCAGTATTCACGGCTCCCATTGTCTCGGTCGAAATAAGAGTCATATTATCATCAGCATCCGACTTCAGGGGTTACATGGATTTCACGGTTTCAAAAAATCATCTTTAGAATATTGTCAAAAATATTTAAGTGGATCCAACTAATAGTTTCGCTCGAAGCAGAGCGCTCAGTAGGTATAACTTTAAAAGCGTTTTTCTCAAAACTATGTTTTCGAATTCGGTTGTCAAGATTTCTCGCAAACTACTCAACCTATCTTAATAAAATTTTACACAGGTCTTCGAGATATCATTAACAAGGTTTTAAAAGGATTTTTTTGTAATCGTAACTATTCAAAAAAAATGTCGAGAAATTTGAATCGAAATTTGGATTTTTTTATAAAAACGTCTGCCAAAAATCCAATTTCCATTTTTTATTTTAAAAAATCCTGAAAGAAATTCTGCTGACAACGCAGAAGGACCTTTCTCCGAGGGACTGCCAAAAATGGCGTCGTAATGACCGCCATTTTAATTTTTTTTTGAAAGTTTCACAAAATGTTTATTAAGTATTTATCTTTTATCTGTCGATCTAGCCATGACCGTCTGTCCGTCTGTCCGTTTCTACGCAAACTAGTCTCTCAGTTTTGAAGCTATCTGAATGAAACTTTGTAGTTAATCTTTTATAAACTCCCACTCATATATATGTCGGAACGGGCCGGATCGGACGACTATATCATATAGCTGCCATAGGAATGATCGGAAAATTTTTACAAAAAAAATTATAACAATTTCAGTTTTCAACTGAATTTGATCAAATTTGAGATATAGCCATTTTATTATACTCTACAATTTTATGAAAGTCTGACTACTATATTATATAGCTCCCATAGGAACGATCGAGAAATTAATACAATTAAAAATTATAACTTTTTCTGTTTTGAACAGATTTTCATCAAATTTGAGGTATAGCCATTTTATATTAGTCTCAAATTTTTGTGTCAATTGTGAAAATCGGACGACGATATCATATATGTACGTAGGTGCCATACAAACGATCGTTTGATGTAGAAGAAAAATGCAAATCTGTGAATGTAAAACTGCAAATATAATATGTATAAGTGAATGAAATAAAAGCAGGTATTACTTCATTGTTGTTCGGAGCAGACCGCTAGCGCCTAATCATGCGCTCATGGGTGTTTGGCTGCATCTGCTGCGCTCTTAGCTTTTCTCTTTCGTTATCTATTTCTCTATCTCTTCTTCTTCTGTCGTCTATCTTTATGCTAAGCTACATTGTAAGCGTTTTTATATATGTTGAAGTC
This sequence comes from Drosophila serrata, assembly GCF_035046125.1. Lineage (NCBI taxonomy): Eukaryota > Metazoa > Arthropoda > Insecta > Diptera > Drosophilidae > Drosophila > Drosophila serrata. Next base: position 51,706 of record NW_028257025.1, read on the forward strand.
AAGAATTCGATCGTTAGTTGCAGCTCCAACCAGAGAACAAACGAAAACGAAATACACAGCATATAATAACCTATTCGTGCGTTATAATTATTGCTCAAGGGTGGCAAATTGGTTGTCTTCCCCATATACATTCTGGAGACCCCGACGTGATTCTTTGGCTCGGAGCCTGCAACCCGGCGTTCGCTGTTTAATATTGTTTAAATAAATCGCTTTGCTCCACTGTCGCTTACTGGCATTCGGACATAAGCACACAAGCAAACTCACACACATACCTTGTACATAACAAGCTGAGTGCATATAGCCGGCCGCTGATTTTCGGTTCCATCGCGCTGTTAAACAAAAGCTGTGCTGTGCCAAACATTATATAATAAGGTGGCTCGCGTCGTAAATAGCGCCTATTGAACATATGTATACATATGCATATATAGCATAGGCGCGCGTGTGCCAAAACTTCGCTGTTGCGAGGCAGACAATTACAACAACAACATTGTCGAGTTTCCGTTGCAGCTCGGTGACGCTGATTAATCTCTAACTTTGCGCGGTGAAGACTAAACGGGTTCATACATACCGAAGCGGTCAGACATTTTTCTTTTAATTCTTTTCACTTGAGAAAGTAAAAATGTCCAATACGGAAAACTCGGTTCAGCATCAAAATGAGCCGCCAAGTGAAGTGGACTTCTACCGAGCCAAAGTCCAATCCCTTTTGCGGCAATTGAGCTCGATGAATTATTATATAAGCCCGGAGACTGTAGATCAGTTTGATGAAGCTGATTTACTGGCGCGGCTGGAGTGGATTAATTCCTTAAACCTAGCCTTTCATTCCGCACAGACTTCGCTGGAAAAATTGGACTTTTCGGAGATAGCAAGCGACCATCGGATCAAATTCTCCACGGCGTTCATGGATGTGAAGGCGAAGATAAAACGAGGTTTAGCGGCGCTTCGCAAATCGCAATTGCCGGCTGCAACCGCTGCAAATTCAACATCCATAGACATTATTAATCATCCGGATATTTCTTTCCGATCTAGGAAGCCTCGGTTGCCAATTTTGAAGATAGCTCGGTTCCATGGATCCTATTCTGATTGGCCGGATTTTATTGCGACGTTCACCACGGTCATCGGAAATGATAAAGAGCTAAGTGATATTGAAAAATTACAATATCTAAGGTCAACTTTAGGCGGCGTGGCTCTAGAGACCATATGTTCGCTTGAGCCCTCGAATGCCAATTATAGAAAGGCTTTGGACTTACTCAAAAATCGATTCGATAATAAATTTCTAAATTATCGGGCCACATACAGGCAATATTTGGGTTAAAAGGGATCTGCCAAGGGTCTTCGGGAGTTAAGCGATTGCATGAATTCGCATCTGCGAGCAATCCGTACCCTGGCCACTACGCAACAAATCTTGGACGGATTGCTGATTCACATCGTCGCACTTAAGCTCGATCAGAGGACGCGGGAAAAATGGGAAGAGGATTTGTCCATCAGCGATCTATCTACGTGGGATTCTATGGAGTCGTTTTTGCAGAGAAGGTGTAGGATGATGGAAAATATGGATCAAGCCTTGGTAACGCAAACACCAAGCCGGCAGGTGGGAAAAGCCCTGCATAGCTATAGCTCCGTTGCTTCAGCTGGTAGCTCAAATCTTCCGCTAAGTACGTTTTGTAATGCGAGGGATCATTATTTGCCAAAATGCTCTCGATTTTTAAATTTGAGTCCGCATTTTCGATTTAGACAAAGAAAGTTGCACCTGTGCCTCAGCTGTTTGCGCAAGGGGCATAGTTTGCAGCAATGCAAGTCAACGCACTGCAAATATTGTCAATTGAAGCACCACTTATTGTTGCATTTCAATCAGGACCCATCTGTCCCATCCACCGTCTCATCTCTATCATCCGATCAATATCTGAACTCTCAGCCATTAACATCTTCATCAGCATTAGCATCATTTTCGCGTTCATCGAACCCTCCACCAAAACCCACAAATATTCTGCCCATTGATTACGTGTTGCTTCCAACCGCTATTATATGTGTGAGAAATAAGGCTGGAGAATTTATGCCTTGCCGAGCAAGACTCGTCGTCTCAGGTAAACTTCATAACTTCTCGGCTAGCAAACAAACTACATTTGAATTATCGAAAGTCGCATACCCTAGTCTCTGGGATTGGGGATTCCTCTCTGAATTCCGATAAGGCAGTCGACATTGTAGCGCAATCCCGGGATGCAAGCTATCGTGCCTCATTCTCCGCGGTTGTAACGAACAGTATCACTGATTATCAGCCTCATTTCATGGAAAATTCCGCAAAATATATCGCTTGCTGATCCTTATTTCAATCGATCAGATCGAATAAGATCTATTCTATTCTAATTGGATCTGGACTCTTTTGAAATAATGGCTACGGGACAATTTCATTTGGATAGCGCGTTGCCAACCCTTCAGAACACCAAACTTGGTTGGATCGTGTCTGGAGGGCTGCCGAGTGCGTCAACTCCTCAGGCTGTCTTAGCTGCCGTCGTCAAGGATCCTACTGCTGCCCTAGTAAAGCCAGCTGACTTCTTGGCTACAAGAGCAATGCAACAGCTCTCTTACGATAAGAGAAAATATTCACATGCAGCATCACAAGCGTTGCTGACCACAGTGCGGAAAGGTTATTGGCCAATTGGAGGCCTTAAATTCGTACCAAGCCGTTCTGCCCCACGTTGCCGACGAAGTTGGAACAGTACCTCTTCCAACGGGGGGAGTATGTTCGGAGCAGACCGCTAGCACCTAATCATGCGCTCATGGGTTTATGGCTACGGGACAATTTCATTTGGATAGCGCGTTGCCAACCCTTCAGAACACCAAACTTGGTTGGATCGTGTCTGGAGGGCTGCCGAGTGCGTCAACTCCTCAGGCTGTCTTAGCTGCCGTCGTCAAGGATCCTACTGCTGCCCTAGTAAAGCCAGCTGACTTCTTGGCTACAAGAGCAATGCAACAGCTCTCTTACGATAAGAGAAAATATTCACATGCAGCATCACAAGCGTTGCTGACCACAGTGCGGAAAGGTTATTGGCCAATTGGAGGCCTTAAATTCGTACCAAGCCGTTCTGCCCCACGTTGCCGACGAAGTTGGAACAGTACCTCTTCCAACGGGGGGAGTATGTTCGGAGCAGACCGCTAGCACCTAATCATGCGCTCATGGGTTTATGGCTGCACCTGCTGCGCTCTTAGATTTTCTCTTTCGTTATCTATTTCTCTATCTCTTCTTCTTCTGTCGCCTTATCTTTATGCTAAGCTACATTGTAAGCGTTTTTATATATGTTGAAGTCAAGCATTCGAAACTTTGTAGTTAGTCTTCTCATAACATTTTACACAAAATTGTAGAGTAATATAAAATGGCTATATCTCAAATTAAATGAAAATCTGTTGAAAACTGGAAAAGTTTTAATTTTTAATTGTATGAATTTCTTGATCGTTCCTATGGCAGCTATATATATACACTCCTGTTCATAATTATACGACACCTATGGAATTTTTGTTTCAGCGGTCGTAGGAGAATGGAATCACACAGTAGATCAAAATAAAGTATGCCGAATAATAGCACAAGGAGTTGTGCACAAAATGCGCTATTCATATCCTTGCTTGCATCACTCGTTTTCAAGTAACGGTAAAAAGAGCACACACGCCTTGATTTAGGCTACCCGAAAATTGTTTCATAATGATATGACACATTTCAATTATTGCGGCTAAAGAAGAAGGTTTAGTGTTTATTGGTTTTTTTATAATTTTGTTAAAAATTTTATTCATTTTTTAATAAAATGCCGCATGGTAGCTTTTAAAGCGAAGGAGAGAAGGGAAAAATTAAGGCGTATAACGAGTCTGACTTTAATGTTAGCCAAATATGCCGGCTGATGGGTCGAAAACGCTGTATTATTACCAAATTTTTGAAAAATGTGGATGGGTATGGTGTCAGGCGTAGCTCTGGAAGAAAGCCGGAGCTATCTGATCGCGACAAACGTCGAGTATTTAGCAATGCAAGCAATTCTTCTTCATCGTGTGCCTCACTTTCTGCGTGTTGCAGTCGTCCTGTGTCCCGTAGGACTATCTGGGGAGCCTTTCATGCGTCTGGTACGCTTGAACAGTGCTTTACAAGCTCAGAAATGAAAAGTCCAGACTACAAAAATGTGTTACAAGATCGTCCTCTGTCATTTTCGGATCAAAATAAGGACCAAAATTATGTTTTTATGCAGGATAATGCGAATGCAAAGAGACGCAACGGTTCCTTAATGACAATAAAATAAATGTTTTGGATTGGCCGGCTTGCTCTCCTAACCTAAAACCGATTGAAAACATCAGGGGTATCTTAGCCAGGCGGGTTTACGCCAACAACAACACATTTCAGACTGTTAAAAGTCTCATAAATGAAATATTAAGACAATGGTCTCTCTTGGACCAAAATATCTTAAAAAACCTTAAAAATTCAATGCCTAAAAGAATTTTTGAAGTAGGAAAAGCACAAGGCGCCGTTATAAACTATTAATATTTAGTTATAAACAATTAAACCAATTAAATATTAGCTGTAAACAAAAATAATGAAATGTGTCGTATCATTTTGAAACAATTTTCGGGTAGCCTAAATCAAGGCGTGTGTGCTCTTTTTACCGTTACTTGAAAACGAGTGATGCAAGCAAGGATATGAATAGCGCATTTTGTGCACAACTCCTTGTGCTATTATTCGGCATACTTTATTTTGATCTACTGTGTGATTCCATTCTCCTACGACCGCTGAAACAAAAATTCCATAGGTGTCGTATAATTATGAACAGGAGTGTAGTAGTCAAATTTTCATAATTTTTATAATTATTGTATCTTATCTTATCTCTTCGGTTCTCTCAAATAATGAAAACTAAGCTATAATCGTTCGGTTTAAAATGTTTTCGAATAATGACCCTTTGCGAATGATAAAGATAAACATGGGAGTTATTAAGCGATATATCACCCATCTACCAAACTTGCAGCAGATCTTCAGTTTAGCAACGACGGAAAGTTTCTAGCATTTCACAGTCGATCAAACTAAAATATATAATATTTATTTAGAACTCAAAAGAAAAATAAATTTTTTTATCAATTAACTAGAGAAGAAAAAAAAAAGAGGCCTTGGTGGTCACCTTAACCCATTTAAATATTTTGGATTTGCTCAAGTAAGGGAAAATGTTGTTTACTTTATTTTTATATATGGGCATTTATAAACTCGCGCACGCGACATTTGTACGCATTTTAAGTAACAGGTGAAAAGGAAACAATTTTTTCTGATGAAAGTTTCAACATATAGCATTATAAGCTTTTGATTGGTGCTAACGTTGATTTTGAGTTATTTTGTATTTTTTTAGACCCTTGCCGGGTATTATAATTTCAGTCAGAAGTTTGCAACGCAGTGAAGGAGGCACCTCCGACCATATAAAGTATATATATTCTTGATCACCATCCGAGTCGATCTAGCCATGTCCGTCTGTCCGTTTCTACGCAAACTAGTCTCTCAGTTTTGAAGCTATCTGAATGAAACTTTGCAGTTAACCTTCTATATTTTGTGTAAAATTTGATGAAAATCTGACGACTATATCATATAGCTCCCATAGGAACGATCGAGAAATTAATTCAATTAAAAAGTATAACATTTTCAGTTTTCAACAGATTTTCATCAAATTTGAGATATAGCCGTTTCATATTATTCTACAATTTTGTGTAAAATGTTATGAAAATCGGACTAATATATCATATAGCTCCCATAGGAACGATCGAGATATTTGAGAGGAATGAGAATGGCGGTGGCTGTTGTCGGAAGACTGACAATCGCGGTGGCGATAACATTTTTAGTTTTCAACAGAATTTAATCAAATTTGAGATATAGCCATTTCATATTATTCTACAATTTTGTGTAAAATTTTATGAAAATTGGACGACTATATCATATAGCTCCTTTAGGAACGATCGAGAAATTAAGTCAATTAAAAAGTATAACATTTTCAGTTTTCAACAGATTTTCATCAAATTTGATACATAGCCATTTTATAAGAAATAAAAGAAGTTAATAAAATTAAAGATTATAACTTCTTCAGTTTTCACCAGATTTTCCTCAAATATCATTTTATTTTAATCTAAATTTTGTGTAAAGTTATAAAAAAAACCCTACTACTATATCACGAACGATCAAAAAATGAATACAATTAAAAATTATAACGTTTTAAGTTTTCAGCAGATTTTCATTAAATTTGAAATATAGCCATTTTATATCAGTCTTAAATTTTGTTGCAAATTTTATGAAAATCGGACGACTATATCACATAGGTGCCATACAAACGATCGTTAGATGTGGAGCAAAAATGCAAATCTGTGAATGTAAAACTGAAAATATAATATGTATAGGTGAATGAAATGAAAGCAGGTATTACTTCATTGTTTTTTTTAACATTAATATATATATTTTATATTGTATGGAAGGAATCCAGGAAGTCATCGAAGTTCTATCTGCAAGGGTATATTAACTTCGGCGTGCCGAAGTCCTTTCATGTTTCATATGGAACTGGGACTCAAATTCTAGTAGGACTTAGTATGGCGCATTTGGGCCGTTATTACAAATAATGGCTACGAGCCAGCACTTACTCACTCACCAGTAATCATCCCGCGAAGAAAGCGCTTTCCTGCGTAGAGCTGTTGATGAGGAGGCTGTAAATCAAAATTTTACCCCTATCCTACCGAAAATTTGGCCCTCTTCCTGGAATGCTTAATTTTAATTAGACAATGTTGATCAAAAAACTCTTTGGTGAGCTGCCGATAGCTATTTCGTGACGCTTCTTAACATTGAATCTCAGAAATTGACATAATTAAGAATACACAGGTGGATTTATTACATATTTATACCCTTGCAGGGTATTATAATTTCAGTCAGAAGTTTGCAACGCAGTGAAGGAGGCACCTCCAACCATATAAAGTATATATATTCTTGATCAGGATCAACAGCCGAGTCGATCTAGCCATGTCCGTCGGTCCATCTGTCCATCTGTCCTTCTGTCCGTCTGTCCGTTTCTACGCAAACTAGTCTCTCAGTTTTGAAGCTATCTGAATAAATCTTTGCAGTTAGCCTTCTATATACTCTCACTCGTGAATATGTCGGAACGGGCCGAATCGTACGACTATATCATATACATAGCTGCCATAAGAATGATCGGAAAATTTTTACCAAAAAAAGTATAACATTTTCAGTTTTCAACAGAATTTGATCGAATGTGAGACATAGCCATTTTATATTATTCTACAACTTTTTGTAAAACTGTGTATATAAGTCAAATAAGAGGCTATATCGAATCTAGTTGAAAACAGCATAAAATAGTATTTAAGTTTTAAGTATTTTTTTCGTAATGAAGGAGGCTATGGGAAAATTATGGAGGAAAAAAAATATGCAACAACGGCATTGGAAAGACGACTTATCCTGCGAACTGTCTCAAATTCTTTCTGCTTCCTTCTGCTTTTAAAAAAAGTGAAAAATGCAGAGTAAGTGCAAATGTGGCCACGGTTAAACAAATTATTCGAAGCGCCAAACACTTGAAGAGAATGAAAATGAAAAAAAAAAAACACCTCTCATTGATGCTCGTAAGGAAGCAGGATTACAATTTGTCCGAGAACACATGTCGTGGAACAAGGAGTGGAAGACGGTGGACTTCTTCGACGAAAAGAAGTTCAACCTTGGTGAACCGGATGGATATCATTACTATTTTCACGATATGCGAAAGGAATGGTGTTTTTATATATCTTTCTATAGAACATATGAGCTCCAATTTGTCACCTTGAAGATGAACGCGAATGTGTACAAGAGTGTGCTTGAAAAGGCTTTTCCCCAGTTTTCTGAGATATATGGGGTCATATTCTATGGACATACCAACATGACAACGCTGCGATACATACCGCTCGGATTGTAAAGTAGTGGATTAAAAACCAAAATGTTAAATTGTACCTTACTCCCCTGACATTAAGATTATGGAGAACATTTGGGGATTTTTGTCTAGGAGAGAAAGTACACGAAGGATTAAAACAATTAAGTGCCTCTGGGGCCATAATTGGAGCAATAAAAAGCGTAGTCATCAATTTTACTAAATAAAATTGAAGCATATTATTCTTTACCAAGCAGTGTAATTAAAAACAAGAAAGGAAGCTGACCTGTCACGCCGATGTTTATATACCCTTGCAGATAGAACTTAGATCACTAAGAATTAATACAATATAAATTAAATATATTTATGTTCAAAAAAATGAAGTAATGCCTGCTTTCAATTTCAATTCATTCACCTTTAGATATTATATTTACACTCTTACATTTAAAGTTTTGCATTTTCCTTAATATCTAACGATCGTTTGTATGGCAGGTATATGATATAGTCGTCCGTTTTAGAATTATATATATATACTATCTGTACCCTGCCACTTTTCTCTGTGGCATATTGTGGTTAAGAGGGCACTTCTGAATACATCAAGGTTATGGCAAAAGCATCTTCCTGGCATAAGGTGAAGAAGGCAGTCAGAGTTGTCGTAGGCGGATTGAGGACTCTTTCTTGCACATTTAGTTCTGTGAAATACAAGTGAACTACAGCTGGATAGCGGTCATGAATTGGGAACGAAAAAATTCGCCATGTAGCCTCGTTGCTGCTTATGTATCTTCCAGCCTGGTATTGAGAGATTTCATCGACAACTCGTACTGCATTGCTGTCACCATTTTCTGCCTGAACACCAAAAACTGCCATATCGCTGCCTTTATTCTCGTACTTGCAGTTATATTTAATCGATTTCACGGAATTGCAATATTCTACGTTGATGTGCGCTTTGTATGATTTTGACAATAGTGGTGAGTATGGAACCACCCAACGATTGTCTACCTCAATATCACCAATTCTCATGTTTAAAGTTGCCGAAGTCCCGCCATCTTCAGTTGACCGTCTCCTATACAGAGGATATCCATCGTCCCCTGTTACGGTGTTGGCTGTAAATGCTCGAGGATATCGCTTGAAACACTTCCCGTCTACCATTCATGGTCAACATGGGTTGAGGGTACCATAAGGGCCATGGATCATGTTCTTGATGACAACTTCATGCAAATCCGAATCTTAGCGCATATAACATCGTCGATTTCGTCTGGAGTAATTTTATCATACAGCCAAATCAGTATGTGCGCATGCGGCAATCCTCTCTTCTGCCATTCTACTGAATACATCCAGCACCGCACAGATCCAAAAACTCCATGTTTCACAATGAAATCCATCAGTGACTTGAGCTGTTGTCTGAAAACACGGGCTGTGATGTCATGCCTATTCCTATATGATTGTCCAGGAAATAACAGCTGTACTATCTCGTCCCAAGCTGGATTGCATGTGAAGGTGATAAATAAATCTGGACGGCCGTAGCAACGAACATATGCCATGGCATCTTGAGCATATTCATGCATGTGGCGTGGACTACCTATATTTGAGGATGGCAAAATCGTGAGCTTTCCAACGTTGGTTGTATTACGGTCATTCATCACAGCATCCCGCAAATGGATATATTCCTCGGACCTAATATTCGTCTGATTCAATCGAAGGAGCCTGACAGTATATGCAGACCTGATGCATCCGGCCAATAACGACATTGCGATTCGAGCTGCAATCAACAGTTGGATTATATCTGAATGCAAGCCGATTGTATTGCAGGTTTTGATCTTCTGCAAGCTTTAAACGCGCTTCAGATACCCTTGCCCTGTCGCGTTCACTATTTTGAGAGTGAATCAAATCGATTGCTGCAGAACGCGACTGCATAATTCTCAATCGTTTTCTCTAAAGCCTATCTGCTCGTCTTTCTGCTGATTCCGCGTTGTGCATCTGCATTGCTCTTAGCCGCTCAGTCTCTCGGATGGAGGCCCGTTCTTCGTCAGTCATATTCGTAATCTTACGTCTGTTTGCTTCTGTATTGCGAGTACGACGACCCAAACTCGACTTCTTGGGTGGCATGACTTCGTTTCTTACTGAACCTGAACAAAAAAATAAAAATTTTATCTCCAATTCCTTATTTCAATATGTTTTGAATGTTTGACAGGAAATGCTTCGATTCAGCTGGCTGCCTGTAGAGGGCGCAGCAGTAGGGGCACGGGGAAACGCTAAAAAATTGATATATTCGCAAACGCAGATAAGCTATCAACATCAAAAGTAGACAATAACCGAGCTGGAACCTCAACGCATGTTGTGTAAAAATTTGGGCTTAAACGGTTCAGAACTTTTCAAGTCTATAAAGGAAGTAGACACGAACAGAGCATTTTGATATATATAGATTGGAATATTTAAACAACAACTTCAGACGACTTTAGCAACTTTGACAACTGATATTCAAATCAAACGACTTCTATAAGCTTTCTATTTTAATTGTATTCAAAAACGACTCCTGAAAATGACTTCTTTTCTGCAACTGCAACATGTTCCTTCTGCTCTCTCGATCGGTCGAACGCCATTCACACCTAAATTAAATGTGTATCCCTTATCAGACTGTACCTCAATACTTTACGTATATGTATATCTCAAATTGGATGAAAATCTGTTGAAAACTGAAGAAGTTTTAATTTTTTATGGTATTAATTTATCGATCGCTGCTATGGCAGCTATAGGATATAGTTATAAGAAAAAAATCTATTACTTGTTAATAAATATTTAATTTAAACCCAAATTTGTAAAGGATTTTTTGTACGATACAAACGTTTGTTAGATTTAGAGGAATAATGCAAATCTCTGAATGTAAAACTTTAAAAATAATATGAATAGGTGAATGAAATGAAAGCATGTAATTACTTCATTGTTTTTTAACATAAATTTATATAATTTGTATTGTATTAATTCCTAGTCATCGAATTTCTATTTGCAAGGGTATGTAAACTTCGGCATGCTGTTTACCTTTCTTGTTTTTTTTTTTCAAATATATGTCAGGTTTAAATAAATAAGATTAAATTTTATTGTACGTATGTGCTGTTGGTTTTTCATTCGGGGTACCGATGTTAGCTTCCTTTGTTGCCTTAATTATTTTATTTATTATCGGATATCCAGTACTGGATATAATAAAATTAACTCAGTGTTTATTAGCAGCGACCTAATAAGAATTTAAAATCAATGGCGCGACTTTGCCAAAATATAACAATAATAACTCGTCAACATGCAAGCAGCAGCTGTGGCTACGATTGTTTCATGATCATCATCAAACCACTTTCTAACTATTACTAGTTTTATTGGTATCTAACCCTACACCTAAACTTAAACCCGTTATGAATACTAAGTGTCGAGGGGAGAGCAAAAGTAAACCACGGAGTTATTTTGTTGTTATTTCATTGTTTGTTTAACCACATGTTTTCTGTCTGTCAGACTGCCAGAGACCAATATAAAAATCATTTTTATTATTTTAAATGTTTGTTAATTTATTTTATAGGAACGAATTTAATTAAAAGAAGTGCAGGTTGTTAAGATATGATAAGTTAATCATTGATACGCAATTAAATAACATTCTATACTTAACTTTCCGGACACAATGATAAATTTATAAACTGAATTTTGTCTAAACAGATCTCAAAGAATATAAAAGCTAGCGCTATCAAAGTTAATGACAACATTCATATCTGTTGCACGCAGATCAAGATTATTTTAAAAATGGTCTATCCTTACTTTCACGCTCAGTGTTCTAAAAATTTGGGAATTAATTCTGTTGAAACTTCCCCATTTGCGTTGGCACCAGCAATAGCAGTTTTTTTTTAATATGTTCTTAGCAAATTTGTCTTTATTAGGGTGTTCCGCAACATGTCAACATTATTTACTGACTTCCGTCTAGAGGTGCAAAAACATCAATGTATGGGGACATTTATGCATTTTATGTTTTTCACCTAAAATTAAATACACACTTATGGTTGTATTAACAACAGAAAAATTATTCACTTAGCCTCATAAAGTGTAGATTTTTATTAATGTTTATCAACTATGTCCGGGTTCAGGTGCGTTCTGCGGTTCCGACTCGCAGGAAGTGGCAGGCACAGACCGAAATTTCTGTGCGCTTTCTTTGAAATGCGCATTACTATTCAAAGATTCTGAACGTATAATCAATTGATAAGAAAAATAATGGCATACAACAATTTTGAAACTTACTAATATTGCATCGGCTCGCATACTTCAAGCTCATTAGAAGTAAAGTGACTTTTCAAATTTCTCGAGCTACATATTTTCAATCATCGATTTTTTTTGTTTTGTTATGTTGGTATACTCTTCCCTAACATCTGAATCAAGTTTCAAGTGAATCCCCTTTTTTGTTTGGTTGTGAGGGCGTAAAGGTTACAAGTTGTTTTGCGTGCTCGGCGATTTGGACCAAAGGGCTCTTCCATTGGGACGATTGGGCCTTGGTTTCGATATCATAACCATATACCCATGATTCGTCACCAGTTATTACCCTTTTGAGTAAATCTGGGTCGTCGATGACGTCATTCAACAACTCTTGAGCTATGCTCATGCGACGTTTCTGTTGGTCAAAATTCAGCAATTTCGGAACAAACTTCGCTGAGACGTCTCATGCCCAAAACGATTGAAAAAATTTCATGGCACGAGCCAAGCGATATACCGACATCTTCAGCAACTTCTCTGATAGTGATTCAAAGATTTTCCAAAAAATTTTTCTTCACTGCTTGAACGTTTTCATCAGTTGCTGACGTGCTTGGGCGTCCAGAGCGAGGATCGTCATTGGCATCTTCCCGGCCATCTTGGAAGAGTTTGTACCAATTGTCAAATTTTTTTTTTTACTCAGAACAGTTTCACCGTATGCCACTATCAACATTTAAAGTGTTTCAGAGCACTTAATTTTATTTTTTACACAATTTTATGCAAATCCTTTGATCCCATATTTTTTGTGATAGAAAAAAAAATCGACGAGCACGCAAAATAACTTGTAACCTTTACGCCTCTCACAACCATAAAAAAAGAGAGGATTCACTTGAAACTTGGTTCAGATGTTAGGGAAGAGTGTACCAACATAACAAAACAAAAAAATCGATAATCGAAAATATGTAGCCCGAGAAATTTGAAAAGTCACCTTACTTTTTGATCACACCTCGTATACATGCTGCTGAGCTTTACGATAGCTTCAGCGCACATCTACTTCCGCCCAGTTTTTTAAGTGTTCCATGTTCATATTTATTTTATCACAAAAAATACACAGCCCCAAACTGAATCCCTATATAATATTGTCTCTATTAATAAATATTTTTTCTTTCAGACTGTCAAACAATCTTTATATTGTTTCTTGGACCAATCGATTTAAAACTCAATCATCTCACGAAGACTTGGTGGTAATTCACGAAGCTTTTTTAACAGCAAAGCAAACAAAGACCGATTTTTTGGAGGAAATGACTCTCCCAAGTGCAGCTCGTGTGTACACAGATGTGAATGCACACAAACCAGATGAATATTGGGATTATGAAAATTATGTTGTCGATTGGGGAAATCAAGACGATTATCAATTGGTCCGTAAATTAGGACGTGGAAAGTATTCTGAGGTATTCGAGGCTATTAATATTACTACCACAGAGAAGTGCGTGGTTAAAATTTTAAAACCCGTAAAAAAGAAGAAGATTAAGCGGGAAATTAAGATTTTGGAGAATTTGCGCGGTGGAACTAATATTATAACTTTGCTAGCTGTTGTCAAGGATCCAGTGTCTCGGACGCCGGCATTAATTTTTGAACACGTCAACAACACGGACTTTAAACAACTTTACCAAACATTAACTGATTATGAGATTCGATACTATTTGTTTGAGCTTTTGAAGGCTCTTGACTACTGCCACAGCATGGGAATTATGCATCGTGATGTCAAGCCCCATAATGTAATGATCGATCATGAAAACCGTAAACTACGTCTTATAGATTGGGGCCTCGCTGAATTTTATCATCCTGGTCAAGAGTATAATGTTCGCGTAGCATCTCGGTATTTCAAAGGACCCGAGTTACTGGTAGATTACCAGATGTACGACTATTCACTTGATATGTGGTCATTAGGCTGTATGTTGGCATCTATGATATTTCGAAAAGAGCCTTTCTTCCATGGTCATGATAATTACGATCAATTGGTACGCATTGCCAAGGTGCTGGGCACCGAAGAGCTCTACGCTTATTTAGATAAATACAATATTGACCTAGATCCACGTTTCCACGACATTCTGCAAAGGCACTCACGAAAGCGATGGGAAAGGTTTGTTCATTCTGATAACCAACATCTAGTTTCTCCTGAAGCACTCGACTTTCTGGATAAATTATTACGCTATGATCATGTTGACCGTCTTACTGCTCGTGAAGCTATGGCTCATCCATATTTTTTACCGATTGTCAACGGGCAAATGAACCCCAATAATCAGCAATAGGAAAAGATTTCATTTTGATGAATACTATGTTTTTCAAGATCGGGATAGCAGCCATTTAACATTTATGATAATAATTATGAAAAATATAAAATCTGAAAATAAAATTAAGGTACTGTCTTTAAAATTTATTTGATTAACTGTTTATAGAGGAAAGATACATCCACGTAAAACCAAGTTCTTACAATAAAATGACTAGTTCTCTACAATATTATGAACTATTTTTGGTTGTATATTTTTAATTTTTAAAACTGGTTCGTATTTAAAAGAATTCATAAATAACTAGCTGTACCCTGCCACGTTTCTCTGTGGCATATTGTGGTTAAGAGGGCACTTCAGAATACATCAAGGTTCTGGCAAAAGCATCTTCCTGGCATAAGGTGAAGAAGGCAGTCAGAGTTGTCGTAGGCAGATTCAGGACTCTTACTTGCACATTTAGTTCTGTGACCATTCTCCAAATTGATTGCCATGTGAACTACAGCTGGATAGCGGTCATGAATTGGGAACGAAAAAATTCGCCATGCAGCCTCGTTGCTGCTTATGTATCTTCCAGCCTGGTATTGAGAGATTTCATCGACAACTCGTACTGCATTGCTGTCACCATTTTCTGCCTGAACACCAAAAACTGCCATATCGCTGCCTTTATTCACGTACTTGCGGTTATATTTAATCGATTTCACGGAATTGCAATATTCTACGTTGATGTGCGCTTTGTATGATTTTGACAATAGGGGTGAGTATGGAACCACCCAACGATTGTCCACCTTAATATCACCAATTCTCATTTTTAAAGTTGCCGAAGTCCCGCCATCTTCAGTTGACCGTCTCCTATACAGAGGATATCCATCGTCCCCTGTTACGGTGCTGGCTGCAAATGCTCGAGGATATCGCTTGGAACACTTCCCGTCTACCATTCATGGTCAACATGGGTTGAGGGTACCATAAGGGCCATGGATCATGTTCTTGATGACAACTTCATGCAAATCCGAATCTCAGCGCATATAACATCGTCGATTTCGTTTGGAGTAATTTTATCATACAGCCAAATCAGTATGTGCGCATGCGGCAATCCTCTCTTCTGCCATTCCACTGAATACATCCAGCACCGCATAGATCCAAAAACTCCATGTTTCACAATGAAATCCATCAGTGACTTGAGCTGTTGTCTGAAAACACGGGCTGTGATGTCATGCCTATTCCTATATGATTGTCCAGGAAATAACAGCTGTACTATCTCGTCCCAAGCTGGATTGCATGTGAAGGTGATAAATAAATCTGGACGGCCGTAGCAACGAACATATGCCATGGCATCTTGAGCATATTCATGCATGTGGCGTGGACTACCTATGTATGAGGATGGCAAAATCGTGAGCTTTCTAACGTTGGTTGTATTACGGTCATTCATCACAGCATCCCGCAAATGGATATATTCCTCGGACCGAAGTTTCGTCTGATTCAATCGGAGGAACAGCAAACGTTCTGTTTCAATTTTTGCATACATATCGACAATGTACTGATGAAACAACTGACGACATTTCAATATATGATTGTCATCGGTCCTCCGAACCATTAATCGGTATGAGTAAAAGTTCATCGCGCTGCACTTTTTATTCGTTTCTACACCATTGACTGGATCTACCATCTTCACATTGAAATGGTATCCATCGGCACCATCCCAGAAGATTAGTGGATACTGCAAAGCAGCGTAACAACGGTGAGTTTCTGCGACGTTTACCAATTGATCGTTTCGTCGATGGAGAATAATATCTCGAGGTTGGCACTGATCCCCGACTATGACAATTGCCACTTCGTCTATAGTTGGAGCATTATATCTCCTGATATGTTCTCCAGCAGGCGTTTTGTCTGCATGAATGACAATTTTATTGGTATCCGAAGATATCATATCGATTGCTGTTTTGAACAAACGCACCAAATTGTTCCTTTCGTGAAAAAGCTTCTGTAGCTGCGAAATAATGTGCCTCTTCAGCGAGGTATTGATTCCATAACGTGCATCTACTTCATCTCCATCATCACCAATGAAGTACATTTGAAGAAATTTGTGTTCGCTGTCTGGGAACGGAAGCAGGGAACCTGCTTTGTGATAGATTTGTCCTTTGATTTTAAAAGTTGGCATGAATTGCGCATTTATAATTTCCGCACCAAATGACGTCGTTTGGAAGCAAGAGTTGTACTTTTCCTAATGTTCGACAGGAAATGCTTCGATTCAGCAGTAGATCCAGCGAATAGAGAGTGCAGAGGCTCTGGTGGTGCTTCAAGTTGAGGCAATTTCACTTTCCCGAAAGCGCAACACAATCCTTTTGGTTCGTTTTTGAATTTGAGAGCCTGACAGTATGTGCACACCTGATGCATCCGGCCAATAACGACATTGCGATTCGAGCTGCAATCAACAGTTGGATTATATCTGAATGCAAGACGATTGTATTGCAGGTTTTGATCTTCTGCAAGCTGTAAACGCGCTTCAGCTACCCTTGCCCTGTCGCGTTCATTATTTTGAGAGTGAATCAAATCGATTGCTGCAGAACGCGACTGTCTAACTCTTAATCGTTTTCTCTCAAGCCTATCTGCTCGTCTTTCTGCTGATTCTTCCTTGTGCATCTGCATTGCTCTCAGCCGCTCAGTCTCTCGGATGGAGGCCCGTTCTTCGTCAGTTATATTCGTAATCTTACGTCATTTTGCTTCTGTATTGTGAGTACGACGACACAAACTCGACTTCTTCGGTTGCATGACTTCGTTTCTTACTTTAACTGAACAAAAAAATAAAATTTTAATCTATTATTTCTTATTTTAATATTTTTGGGATGTTTGACAGGAAATGCTTTGATTCAGCTGGCTGCCTGTAGAGGGCGCAGCAGTAGGGACATGGGGAAACGCGAAAAAAAAAACTGATATATTCGCAAACGCAGATAAGCTATCAACATCAAAAGTAGACAATAACCGAGCTGAAACCTCAACGCATGTTGTGTCAAAATTTGGGCTTAAACGGTTCAGAACTTTTCAAGTCTATAAAGGAAGTAGACACGAACAGAGCATTTATATATATATAGATTCAAGAATTTTCTCTTCTAATAAATTTATACTCACAAATTTTACAACTGAACGAAACATTTTAGTAATAAAAAAACTATGAATTGAATACTATGGAATGAGCTTCACCAATAGTCTTGGCATTTAAAAATCTTATCCAAAAATCAAAATCGATCAATTAAGGGGGTAGACCACCCTGAAGGAACGAAAATTGGAGGGTTTTTCAAAAATTCATTTTGACAAAGTTATTAATACCACTTTTTATTTTTTAGTACATCAAAGTACATATGTTAAACTAAAAAATACTTGTTGAAAAAAAAAAATATATTTTTATTTATTTATTTATTTTTTTATTTTATTTTTTATTTTTATTTTTTTTTTTTCATTTATTGAGGTCATAACCCTAAAAGAAAATACATTTATTTTGTTAGTGCTTCTCTGTAAACAATATTTGATGTTGTTTTATTTTGTGGCAGCAAAATAAATTGATTTTCAGGGGCTCCGACTCGCGATAGACCAAAATACAGTTGACCATGAGTAAAACATTTATTTCGCAGATCGATCCCTACTAATTCGAAGGTTTGACCTTGGTACTTGTTAATTGTTAATGCGAAAGATGTTTTTACCGGAAATTGAAGCCGTTTAAATGGGATTGGCAGATCAGTTGGGATCATCGGTATCTTCGGTATATGAGCTAGTTGACCACTTGCTGGGCCAGTGATAACAGTTGCTACTATTAAATTGTCCTTTAACTCCTTAATAAGCAGCCTCGTCCCATTACACATGCTCGGAGGGTTTAAATTTCTTAAAAGCATGATTGGGATTCCGATTTTTAACGTCAATTCATGGGGTGGCAGTCCAGAAGGGTTCAACGAATTTAAAAATTCCTGTGGATAATGGACTGCATCTTCAATATTCGTTACAGTGTCGATCGATTTGTATGTTTTTGTTTGGCCGGGGACTTTTTGAACAATCAGATTATTTATTTCATTGACAGTATCATTCTTAGGTGATACTATAGCCCGAGAACACAGCCAATGGAAGTCTCTTTCGTGCAAATTCTCGATATCAGGGTATACAGAATCTATTAAATTTTCCAAATTATGGAGTATTTGGCCTAGAGACTCATCCAGAAGAATGTCACAATGACCGCTTAAATTTGGAGTTGGAAAAATTCCTTCCCCAAATTTTAGCAGTTGCTGTGGGAAATCGCTATCAGTGATTCCATGAATATGAGCTCTCATATTTATCCTTAATTTTAATGTTTCAATCGTAGTCCATATGGGAGACGATTTCAAGCATGCCTTGATGATATCTGCTCGCGTGCCTCTGTTAATAACGGGGAGAGTCTGTCGAAAATCTCCAGCAAATACAAAAGTAATCCCGCCCATGACTGCAGAGGAGTTCCTTAGATCCTGTAAGGTTCTGTTCACGGCCTCTATATGTGCTCTATGGCTCATCGTGACTTCGTCCCACATAATCAATGAGGCGTCTTGTAGTAATTTACCAATAGGTCCATTTTTGCGGATGGAACATGTAGATTGTTGTTCAAGATTGACGGATAGTGGAAGTTTAAAAGTAGAATGAGCAGTTTTGCCATCCTTCAAGATAGTTGCAGCATTCATCACAGCATCCCGCAAATGGATATATTCCTCGGACCGAAGTTTCGTCTGATTCAATCTAAGAGGCCTGACAGTATATGCAGACCTGATGCATCCGGCCAATAACGACATTCGATTCGAGCTGTAATCAATAGTTGGATTATATCTGATCTTCTGCAAGCTGTAAACGCGCTTCAGCTACCCTTGCCCTGTCGCGTTCATTATTTTGAGAGTGAATCAAATCGATTGCTGCAGAACGCGACTGTCTAACTCTTAATCGTTTTCTCTCAAGCCTATCTGCTCGTCTTTCTGCTGATTCTTCCTTGTGCATCTGCATTGCTCTCAGCCGCTCAGTCTCTCGGATGGAGGCCCGTTCTTCGTCAGTTATATTCGTAATCTTACGTCTTTTTGCTTCTGTATTACGATTACGACGACCCAAACTCGACTTCTTGGGTGGCATGACTTCGTTTCTTACTGAACCTGAACAAAAAAATAAAAATTTTATCTCCAATTCCTTATTTCAATATGTTTTGAATGTTTGACAGGAAATGCTTTGGCTGCCTGTAGAGGGCGGTAGATGTAAGGTAGTTTTTTGATATTTTTTTAACACCTTGGATTACGTTATCGTAATTTTAGTAAGGATGCCTATTTTTTTTTTTAAATGAAATATAGCCTATGTCACTCAGGAATGATGTAGCTTTCCAACAGTGAAAGAATTTTTCAAATCTGCCAAGTACTTTCCGAGCCTATTCAATTCATACAAACAAACAAACAAAAAATCAAACCTTTCCTCTTTATATAATAGTATAGATATAAGTATGGCTATACCATGACGTAGCCGTTTTTGGAAAACATTTTTTTTAACAAATGGGAGCACTTCGAAAAAAAATTTTTTAGACGATATTTTTTATTTAAAAACGCAAAAGATAAGATAAAGAAAGTACTCTAAGGTATACCGGCAGCGCTCACTTCTAATGGCTGTAGAATCTACAAGTAATGGGATATTTTTAAGCCAGATGTCTTAAAATGACCGTAAGAATATCGGCATTAAGATTAAGTAAAAACAAGAAAGGAAGCTAACTTCGGCACGCCGAAGCTAATATACCCTTGCTGATAGAACTTCAGTGACTAGGAATCCATACAATATAAATTATATATATTTATGTTAAAAAACAATGAAGTAATACCTGCTTTCATTTCATTCACCTATACATTTACATTCACAGATTTGCATTTTTCCTCTACATCAAATGATCATTTCTATGGCAGCTATATGATATAGTCGTCCGATCCGGCTCGTTCCGACATATATTCGAGTGAAAGTATATAGAAGACTAACTACAAATTTTTATTCAGATAGCTTCAAAACTGATAGACTAGTTTGCGTTGAAACGGACAGACGGACATGGCTAGATCGACGTCTGTTGATCCTGATCAAGAATAGCTATACTTCATATAGTCGGAGGTGCCTCCTTCAGTGCATTGCAAACTTCTGATTGAAACTATAATACCCTGCAAGGGTATACAAATCAGATTTTTAAAAAATTTACCCCCTCAAAACCAACAAAAATTAGCTTTGAACAAGCTTCGATTGGCGGATTGCAGTGTCTGGTCTCGAATTGACTCAGACGGTTAGAGTCTGTAGTCATATTAGTTATGTTTTCGAAACTCTTGATATATGTAATTATATACAAATATGTCTGAGAGTTGGTACCAGAGTTTGCAGGGTTGGGTACCACTTCCCAAGAAAATCGCAACGTACTTGTTACTTAACCGTTTAATTCAAAATAAATTCGAAGTGAAATCTGACGTGGGTTCCTTTTTTCTATTCTCTCTCTTCTGTTAAACGGCGAGTCCAGGCTTGTTCTCTACAGTTAGTTGCGGGTGCTTCCATTCTGTTGACTGTTTCATAAAGCGCGTGTTGAATTGTTACAATGATCCAAACATATAGTTAACAACATATAGGTTTTTTTGACAAAACTATAATTTCACAATATATTTTACATATGTGTAATTTATGTGGTTTAAATTTGCTGGCCGCCATGCAACCAAAACAAACGACATTTACAACCAACACATTGCAAAGTATTTGATTGATAAATTGAAGAACGAACGAACGAACGTCAAAAATTTAAAAAAGTAATGGGACATCTAAGAATGAAATTTATGAAATATTTTACTACAAAAAGTATGCGTATATATGAACATAGGTGGTCAAAAGTATTTACACAACGACCAAATTTTTTTTTTTTAGTTATTCTTAGTGTTGACCGATTTCCCTGAATTTTTTTTTATCGCATAGATTGAAGCAAGCTAAAAAGGAATTCTAAAGTTAACGGTTCATAGAAAAATGCTACATATAAGTAATAGAATAGATGCATCCAAGTGTAATATGTACACCGTTTTTTTTCGTCTTAAGTTAAATATTATTAAAATGTAAAATTTTTTTGTAGCAAAAATTTCAAATGTCACTTATTAATAGTTAAAATAATTTGCTTTGGTATCGATGATGGCTTTCAATTTGTGGGAATGGAGTTTATTAAGCTATATTCAAAATAAAATTCATGTTTTCTTTTGCTTTTAATATTGTCCTTTGAACCTTTATCTTTTGTTTTCGTTTTCTGCTTGTTTCTGTATAGATCAATCTATGCGATACATTTCAGCGAAATCGGCCTACAACAACAAGAATAATAACAAAGAAGTTAGGCGGTGAAAATAATTCACGGTAGATTCAATAAACTCCAATCTTCCAACTGCACTTGCGGCTGTCAGTTGCAGATTTTGGGTATCTAAGGCTGTACCGTTTTTGCGCCATACAAGGTCACGCCCTTTTATGCCAAATAAGTAAAAGTAACCTTGTTCCAGACAGTTTTAGGCTCCTGGTTGAATTTTTTTTTTTTTTTTTTTTTGGCAAAATGCAATCTCTTCCCTGTTTGATGGCGATATCAAGGGCTTCTTCCGAGCAATGCTGGCATATAGGTTCTCCTATTTTACAATTTTTTGAATAGTATCACCATGAAGATTCTTCTTAATGTCCTAATTAATTTTGAAGGCTGTTAATCTAGGATTTAGCTTAAAAGACTTCAAAACGTCCCGCTTTCCTAAGTTTGTCTGTTTTGGTGGCTTTCCAGAATGTGGCTTTGACATAATTGATATGTTTAAATTATAATTTTTCAGCATTCTTTGTACAGAATTATGGGCTCTGCCTACAATTTTCATAATTTCCCGTACAGTTTTCCCCTCAAGACTCAGTTTTACTATTAATTGCCTTAAGTCAGGATAAATTTCTTTCGACTTCTTGCCCAATAAGGTTCTTTATTCAAACAGCTGTATAAAATTTGAAAGCATACTTCTTCTGGTAAAAAATATGTGAATTTTTGGAGTTTGGAGTTTCATTGGACTAACGCAGTTGATAACCCCCTTTCCTGCTCTTTTTTTTATTCAGAAGCGAAAGAGTGAGTTTCGATGCCGCTCCGTTTACAGTTAACAGGAATTGCAAGTGATGCAAAAAAAAACCATACATGTGTGATCCCCATATCAGATGTTTTTACCGGTCACACACAGAAACAATTTTAATGATTACAACTGTTGACCGTGGTCTGTACGGCGGCCGCAACCTGCAGCGGAGCGTGAGACCAAGAGGGGTGAGCGCGGACACGCTCGGAAGGCTACGTGAACAGAGTGGGCCCCTCGCCTAAAAATTCCGCCCCCTGGCAATCACACGGATTGCAACAGGGTCGTTGCATCTACGGCTGGTGGCAGGCTCCGGTCACTATCCATCCGAAGACGGTGCTTTGGGCCAGCGGCAGTCCGTCCCAGATCTTCAGGAAGCCTGCGCCCAGGACCACAAAGACTACCGTCGGTAAGTAAAACCGCTGCCCGCCAGAGTAATGCCCCGAAAGTGGGCCCGCACCGTCTCACTCATCTTCCGGACTTGTGTGCGAATACGAAGCTGAGGCTCAATCTATCGGCCTTGGATCCCACTGTGGCCGAACAAGTATGCTCGTTTCCACTGTTGGTAGTGGGCAGGCGGAAACTCGCCGCTAAAGACTCGTCGATGCAGCTTGACAGCTGCCGTGTCAAAGACGCGCGTCCCATTGTCGGTAACTTCTTATGCGTGGCGTGTCCAGAAGAGACAACGGCGTTCCGCGATCGGAAAAATGAAAGAATTCAGTACTGGTGCAAATTACGAATTATCTTTAGAATCCTCAAAATTTCCCATTAGGAAGGAATCTTTTGTTATGCAGATTCATCATTTCCCTATTTCAGCATGGTTTTATCAGGCGAAGATCAACCACAACTAATCTTTTCGAACTTACCTCATTTGTTATTAGAGGTTTATAACGTAACCTTCAAACCGATGTAATCTACACAGACTTTAGTAAAACTTTCGACTCGGTTAATTTCTTCTCTTCTTGTAAGGGAACTCGATTCTATAAGGTTTCCTTCTGAAGTGGATTTCGAGCTATCTTAGTGACAGGACTCATAAGGTTCTGTTCAAAAATATTCAGTCCAAGAGCCTCAGTGTCACGTCTGGCGTCCCACAAGGTAGCCACGCTGTTTATCAATAACCTGCCGCGGGTTCTAACAAAATCTAGAGTACTTTGGGTGCAGTATAGGGATAGTTCATGCCAGTCAGATTAACAATTAGATCTTAGCAACTTTTATACGTGGTGTCACGCTAACTCTTCACATATCAACAGCTCTAAAGGCAAACTGATGACATTTTCACGTGTCACTCCCCTGTTTGCCACTTATATGGTTAACGACTGCGCTGTGGAAATAATCTCTCTTGTTGACGATCTAGGTGTCCGACTAGATCCTAAACATTCGTTCTGCGAGCATATTTCTGGAATGGTTAACAAAGCCACAGGCGTCACATCATTCGTTCGCCTTTTGGAGTATGGTTCTTGTGTTTGGAGTCCTCAATTCGGAGTCCATAGTAATCGCATTGAATCTATCCAAAAGATTTTTTTGCTAATCCTGGGATGCTCATTTAAGATTGCCGTCTTACTCTAGTAGACTTAGACTTAGACTTCTTAATTAATTTGCCCTCCCTAGTTAACCGTAGAACGATGCTTGGCGTCGTCTTTTTACATAAACTTATTCACGGAGACGTGGAGAGCCCCCTCGTTCAGTTACTAATTTTCCTACTCTTGCGTCTATCTAGTACGTAAACATGCCGTACGTCACGGCTGTGCTCCTCGGTCGGTTGGTTGCTCTGTTAGTCTTAACTCTAAGCCGCTTACGCTGGCCATGTTATTTGTTGGTATCTTGGTTCTTCTAGTGAAGAGCATCAGTTCTGTTTTTGTGGGGTTGATACCTAATCCGCAGGTTTTTGCCCATTTGTTTAGGTGTCATTATTCCGCTGATAGGATAAAGCCTAAGGACAGCAAGTATCAGTACCATGTCATCTGCCAAGGCTACTGCTTTGACACCGCCCACATTGAGCTCTTCCAATGTGTTATTAGGTAAGTGCCACATAGTTCGGCTTTAATCGTCCTGCTCTTTAGCATAACCCCGATCCACTCCACTCAATATCTAACAAGTTCAGGGAGCCCAGGATGAAATCGGCGTTAACGTTACTGAACGCTCCTTGAATGTCTAGGAAGGCGACCATCGTTTTTTGCTTGTATTTTAGTGCCTTCGCGACAAGATCTAGAACTTCGTTGAGCGCTGTTTCTGTCGACTCTCTCTCTCTCTCGTTGGTTCCCTGGAAAGTTAGTGTCAACTAGTATCTCTAGTGACTCCTCTACTGTCAGTGTAGCCGTATCGTCTGCTCTACTGAAAAGGGTAGGGCTTGTGTACCCTTCGGCACGAGTTTTTCTCAATCTCGCCGAGTCCTTTATGCCTTATAGTAACTCACAATAGCTCTTCCTGGAATCCTTGGTTTTGAATAGTGCTTTTTTGTATACTTTTTGTGCTTCTTTGTATGTTTCCCAATCCCTGGTTTCATAGCTTGTGCTGAAGGACTTCCACGATGGGTACTGCTTCTTCGAGAATGAATCCATACATGTCTCTAGGAAACCGTTCGTAAGGTCCGCCACCTATTTGTCGAGTTCCTTTAAGAAGGATTGTATCTTAATCCTCCTGCTGCTGACTTTAAATTTGACAATTTAGCCGAGTTTGCCCCAATCTGTCATACGGGGTTTTTTCTCGGTACCGGTTAACTTACCGGTGCCGATAAGCCAAAGAAAATGTACCTATGGTCTGGGAAAAAGTTTTGTGTCGATACTGTCCAAGTTTCGACCTTGTATTTAACCTGTTTAATCTGCAAGGTGAGATCTAAAACCCATTCCCAACCTTGAAAGTTTCCCCAGTGCCGAGGTAATCAAAACTCCGGTGATTTGCTTTTGTCCAACGCTTTTGTATCAGAACAATGTTAATGTCCTAATCCCTTAGAACGATCGTGAGAGTCGCTAAAAGTTTCGATAGTAGTTGTGGGAGCATCTGGGGATTTATAGTCGATGACCATATCGTCCAACAACTTGTTGGTGTCATCGACCTCCTCAAATACATCGGCCTTCCTTATGTCGTACCGGCTGGCTCGACTTGTCATGGACTTGCCTATTCTTAAGGCCACCACATATGGCCATCTTTGCCACACAGTCCGCTAAAGAGCTTCTAGAAAACCCATCGTCGCGCCTGATTACCCAGTGCCCCCTTATCACGGATGAGGAATCGAAGAATGGAATGGGACTGGTCGGCATGTTAACCAACCTGATGGATACCATGTCGGTCAACTTTGCTTCAATCTCCGCCCACTTCTCAGACAGCAGACGACCGTCATTGTGAAGGTCAGAAAACCATAGCCAGACTGTCTCTGCGGTGGTTTCCAACTGAGCCACACATGTGTTGTTGGATTTGTGAGCACTACTTGCTCAGCATCTTCTTCTCGTTGATCTCTGACAGTGTTCGGGGTTTGTATTCATAAACGCCCTCTTTTCTCGAGCAAGCGCAGAGGTGTGAGGCACTGAAAAGGTTGACCGCAGCTTCGCCCCAAAGCTACGGCAAGGCCTCTTACGACCCATAAGTAAGTGGGTACGGTGGCATTTTAGATATTTGCCCAGGTCCGCCAGACTACAATCAAAGCTCTAAAGAGGACCTGCTTCCAGCAGCCCTCACTAGGAGAGTATAGTTGCACTATCGATGATGCACACAGGTGCTGTCAAAAATTCTTAATTTTTTTATTTTTGTTTTATATTTGAAAAGTAATGGAGCCACTTTAACTTTTCACTTGCGCAGCACAATCCGGCGTTTATCTTTTGAACTTTAACGCATTGCAATATTGGCATATAGTAGTCATTGGTCCAATATCTAAATTTTCATCATCACTGTAGTTTTTCGTTGGTGCCAATGATCTTCGTCTCCTCACGCGTTTTCTCTTATTATATTTTGTCTTTCTTCGTTTAAGTTCTGTGAATACATGTCGTTCTTTTTGACTATAACCTTAAATGCACGATCCACATAATTAACACATTTCAACTTACCACCTTAAAGACAAATGCCAACACATCATTTATTTTGTTTTAATTGAAATTTTAGGAAACGACTACTTGATATATTGGTTTGCAAAAAATATATCAGCGGTGGATGTCCCGCTTTTCTGTTGAACGGGATAAAAAGTATCCTATGTCCGTCTCCTGGCTCTAAGCTACGTCCCTACCAATTTTCACCCAAATCGGTCAAGCCGAGGTGGATGTGTTGTCACTGATTACCACAGATTTTTTTGTTATCGATATCAATAGATTACCGATTACAGATGACATAATTAAATGTTTTTTTTTCAATCTTTCTGAGAGATTTACTTAATATTTGTTTCCGTAAGAACCTTATACAGAGTATTAGAAAACTAAAAAAAAACAGCCAAATCGGTCAAGCTGTTTTCATGGTATGTGGCGACAACGGCAAACGGGTTTCTTTTATATATGTATATATATTTAAGCAAGTGTCTATTTTTTCTTCCGTTGCGTGGATTTAAAAAAGAAATCGAATATCTGAATGCGAGTTGTAAAAGTTTAAAACACAACAAGGCTAAATTATTCACATACTTCACAAAAATTACCCATAAATTAAGTATTTTTGTTAAGTCGCGGCAATAATTATAAGCGATAAAAATCATACACAATAGCAGCAATATGTTTTTGTCATAAAATAAAGTATGAATTACCAGGTCATGAGCATATGCATATTCTGCTGACATGAGGAAGACGAGTGGGGCAATTTACTCAGCTCCATAGAATAGGACACCGAAACCAACAATACTTCTTAAACATTATTAACATTCGAATTTTTGTCAAACCATTGTTATCTCTAAATACCGTTAAGTTTCATTAATAAAATCAGTAAGTTTTCTCACCACAAACAGAAGCATTACTCATTCATCAGAGGCTGTCTCTCTGTCTTCAGATCTTCAACACATACTATCAGTCCACCTAATATAAGTACTAGTTTCGACAGCAAAAGGCAATAGTTTATGCAGTATCTGCCAGGCTTCAAAGCCTCCTCACAACATTTGGTGATTCCGACAGAAAATGTTAAGTAACTCTTGGGAACCTTCCTGGACATTCTCAAGGTCGTCAAGAAAGCAACACTTTAAAGAAAAATCCGTTTAACTAGAACTCAGAGTTTTAGAAATCCCCCAAGTCATTTTTTAACATTTGTTGATTCCTTCGACCTAAGAATGGTTGCAAATAGGAGCGTGTTCCGCTTACAAAAGCGAATAAAACACCCCTAACTTTATTCAAATTCATGGTTCATGACACTACCATGCCAACAGTACGAATAATGTGGTATTTCAAAACCACCGTTACTGAACAGGCTGAAAGATTGATAAAGCATATTGATCATAAAAAAAGAAATCTACACGAGCGCATGGGAAGCATTGGTTGACGCGTACAACATTCCCCGACACGATTCTTAATCGTCTCCTGTGGCAACACACAAACAGTGAATTCGAGTACTGGAAACAGGGCCAACAATCAAAAAGAGAACAAGAAGTACCAACTTGTACTTCCGCCAGCGCTGGGAAGTTACCAAACTGAACATTCTGCAAAAGGAGTCATTATCCAACATATCTAAAACAATACCCGAACGCGTTAAATGGGTACAAAAACAAAGAATGTGACCATAAAGCAAAGCATTGCCGAGGCCGTACGTAGCTAAAACCTACTGGCCACAGACAAAGTGTCAATAAAAGCAAGCAATATTCAGATGGCCATGTTTAGAGCTCTGTTTGAGTCAGGATCACAAACAACACGTCATTACGGATCGAGCTGAACTGACCCACAGAGTCAGAAAGGACTTACTTATGCCTAATGATAGGGTATCTGGGTACCTTTGGATTAAATCAACTGTAGTCCTGTCCTGGATAAATGCATCAGCAGTATTATACCACACTTTTGTTTAACACCAATCTCATGATTGGCGGCTGAAGCAAGTGAGTTTGCCAACATGTAAAGAGCAGATTGGAATCGAGGTATACAATTGCAAGCACAGTAACTCTTTTCATAAATTACAACGTTTTGTGACATATATGATGCGTTTCTGTAATAAAAAAAAAACAGAGCACCAACAACCACACTGAGTGTCGGTGAATTGGCTCATGCAAGGACAATCATCTTGCACACCATTTGTTTATAAATGCAGTGGACTGTATTGGTTTTGTCTTAGGTGTTTTATGTTTATTAATTCATGTAGCGTTCTAGAATAAGTTTTATAAGCGGGTGCGATAAGCGAGCGGTTGCGGGTAAAATATAGAAACGTGCAGCAGAAAAATATAGATCGCGTGATGTGCCAATACTCATGAACATATACTGCATTTTGGCTATGAGTGTGAGCTTAAAGCTTTATGTTGTTAACAAGACAATTATGTTCATTAAACTAGGTACGATAATATGGAAAATAATAACAAGAAAAGAAGTAATAATTAACGACCGATTAATTCCTCAACATACCGGACCCCCTGAACGACGGTTCAGTTCAAAGGAAGCACAGCAATTTTTGTAATGGGGCGCTTGTAAATTCCTCTGGCAGTTTTAACTGTGGCCACACGAACCTTCTAATCCTGGCCAGGATGAACCTCAATAACTCTTTCCAACAGCTACTTGCTTTCGGCTGATTCGGCTCCTTTAAAACCACAAGGGTGTCTAATGCAACAACACAAAGGACGAGAATTCAGAAGCCCTTCTATCTGAATTAACAGGGTCGAATATTCCTCGAATGTTAATGCACTGCTGCCAGTAACTCGTTTTAGGTGCAGCTTTATAGATCGCACTCCAGTTTCCCTCCAAAATGGGGTGCAGAAGGCGGGATGAAATGCCAATTAATTTCATGAGTCGAGAAGAAGCTTGAAATCTCTTCATTTTGACTTTGGGCAATTGCGATCCGTTGCATCTCATCTAATTCTCGTTTAGCCCCATGAAACGTAGTACCATTGTCCGAATATAAATCTGATTTGGCTCACCTCGAGCCCAAAATCGTTTAAAGGCGGCTATAAAAGCGGATGTTGTCAAATCACTGACCAATTCAATATGTATCGCTTTTGTACGAAAATTGCAAACCAAGCCTTTCCAAATCTTGGTGTCCGACCTGTAGATACTTTGATTGTTACAGGTCCAGCATAATCTAAGCCAGTGTGAAGAAAACAACGGGCTGGTTGAACTCGGAAGTTGGGCAAGTCAGCCATAAGTTGAGAACTCGTGTGTCTTCGCTGCATGAAGCAAGTTCTGCAATTAAATACGGTTTTGCGGACGAGGTTTCGGGTTCCTAGAATCCAATATCGTTGTCGTAGACTGTAAAACGTATATTCTACTCCAGTGTGTAGCGAGGCAGCATGTTGGTATCGAACAAGTAGAGCAGAGCAGTAGGGAGATTTCCTAGGCAGAATTATGGGATGTTTTGCATCATAATTAGCCATAGAATTGTCTATACGACCACCAACACGCATTACGTTCTGCTCGTCTAAAAAAGGGTTGTATCGAATCAACTTAGATTTCTTTGACAATGGCTGTTCGGTGCCTAACTGCTTGTATTCCACTTTAAAAAACTCCTTCTGAACGTGGGTGAATATCCTAGATCGTGCGTATTGTAGTTCCCACGCCGACAGGAACACCGAAAGTTGATTTCTTCTACGAAGACGATGGACGAAAAGAATGCAGTAGCTCAGAGTCCTCAATAAACGAGACCATGAGGAGGCTTTGTTGATCATACAGGTTGGCTCATTTCCGTCATCGGAAATGTGTAGATTAACCTTTGGCTCGGCCTTTACCTCTAAGCATGCCTGTTCTTCTGTCGACAAAACAAACTTGGCCTTAACGGGTGGCCAAGTTGAACGTGACTGAGATAACCAAGCTGGTCCATTCCACCAGATGACGTCGTTTGGAAGCAAGAGTTGTATTTCCTAATGTTCGACAAGAAATGCTTCGATTCAGCAGTAGATCCAGCGAATAGAGAGTGCAGAGGCTCTGGTGGTGCTTCAAGTTGAGGCAATTTCACTTTCCCGAAAGCGCAACACAATCCTTTTGGTTCGTTTTTGAATTTGAGAGCCTGACAGTATGTGCACACCTGATGCATCCGGCCAATAACGACATTGCGATTCGAGCTGCAATCAACAGTTGGATTATATCTGAATGCAAGACGATTGTATTGCAGGTTTTGATCTTCTGCAAGCTTTAAACGCGCTTGAGCTACCCTTGCCCTGTAGCGTTCATTATTTTGAGAGTGAATCAAATCGATTGCTGCAAAACGCGACTGCCTAATTCTCAATCGTTTTCTCTAAAGCCTATCTGCTCGTCTTTCTGCTGATTCCGCGTTGTGCATCTGCATTGCTCTTAGCCGCTCAGTCTCTCGGATGGAGGCCCACTCTTCGTCAGTCATATTCGTAATCTTACGTCTTTTTGCTTCTGTATTGTGAGTACGACGACACAAACTCGACTTCTTCGGTTGCATGACTTCCTTTCTCACTAAAACTGAATAAAAAAATAAAATTTTAATCTCCTATTTGTTCTTTCAATATTTTTGGGATGCTTGACAGGAAATGCTTCGAATTAGCTGGCTGCCTGTAGAGGGCGCAGCAGTAGGGACATGGGGAAACGCGAAAAAAACTGATATATTCGCAAACGCAGATAAGCTATCAACATCAAAAGTAGACAATAACCGAGCTGGAACCTCAACGCATGTTGTGTCAAAATTTGGGCTTAAACGGTTCAGAACTTTTCAAGTCTATAAAGGAAGTAGACACGAACAGAGCATTTATATATATATAGATTCAAGAATTTTCTCTTCTAATAAATTTATACTCACAAATTTTACAACTGAACGAAACATTTTAGTAATAAAAAAACTATGAATTGAATACTATGGAATGAGCTTCACCAATAGTCTTGGCATTTAAAAATCTTATCCAAAAATCAAAATCGATCAATTAAGGGGGTAGACCACCCTGAAGGAACGAAAATTGGAGGGTTTTTCAAAAATTCATTTTGACAAAGTTATTAAGAATACCACTTTTTATTTTTTAGTACATCAAAGTACATATGTTAAACTAAAAAATACTTGTTGAAAAAAAAATATATATGTGTACGGATGGCGGAGATAAAGCCAGTCAAAAAGATAAATTTTTTTTAGGGAATGGTCGGATGGTGTTCATACATGCTGAACACGACATTTGTTATCTGAAATTCAAAAACAAAAATGTTTATAAACTACTAGCGGCCCGTCCCGGCTTCGCACGGGCATTAAACATTACATTTAGATTTGTCAATTTAAACACATTCATAATAATAATAATAATATGACACATATTCATCCTTTATTTATTTTTTTTTTCAATTATTGAGGTCATAACCCTAAAAGAAAATACATTTATTTTGTTAGTGCTTCTCTGTAAACAATATTTGATGTTGTTTTATTTTGTGGCAGCAAAATAAATTGATTTTCAGGGGCTCCGACTCTCGATAGACCAACATACAGTTGACCATGAGTAAAACATTTATTTCGCAGATCGATCCCTACTAATTCGAAGATTTGACCTTGGGACTTGTTAATTGTTAATGCGAAAGATGTTTTTACCGAAAATTGAAGCCGTTTAAATGGGATTGGCAGATCAGTTGGGATCATCGGTATCTTCGGTATATGAGCTAGTTGACCACTTGCTGGGCCAGTGATAACAGTTGCTACTATTAAATTGTCCTTTAACTCCTTAATAAGCAGCCTCGTCCCATTACACATGCTCGGAGGGTTTAAATTTCTTAAAAGCATGATTGGGATTCCGATTTTTAACGTCAATTCATGGGGTGGCAGTCCAGAAGGGTTCAACGAATTTAAAAATTCCTGTGGATAATGGACTGCATCTTCAATATTCGTTACAGTGTCGATCGATTTGTATGTTTTTGTTTGGCCGGGGACTTTTTGAACAATCAGATTATTTATTTCATTGACAGTATCATTCTTAGGTGATACTATAGCCCGAGAACACAGCCAATGGAAGTCTCTTTCGTGCAAATTCTCGATATCAGGGTATACAGAATCTATTAAATTTTCCAAATTATGGAGTATTTGGCCTAGAGACTCATCCAGAAGAATGTCACAATGACCGCTTAAATTTGGAGTTGGAAAAATTCCTTCCCCAAGTTTTAGCAGTTGCTGTGGGAAATCGCTATCAGTGATTCCATGAATATGAGCTCTCATATTTGTCCTTAATTTTAATGTTTCAATCGTAGTCCATATGGGAGACGATTTCAAGCATGCCTTGATGATATCTGCTCGCGTGCCTCTGTTAATAACGGGGAGAGTCTGTCGAAAATCTCCAGCAAATACAAAAGTAATCCCGCCCATGACTGCAGAGGAGTTCCTTAGATCCTGTAAGGTTCTGTTCACGGCCTCTATATGTGCTCTATGGCTCATCGTGACTTCGTCCCACATAATCAATGAGGCGTCTTGTAATTTACCAATAGGTCCATTTTTGCGGATGGAACATGTAGATTGTTGTTCAAGATTGACGGATAGTGGAAGTTTAAAAGTAGAATGAGCAGTTTTGCCATCCTTCAAGATAGTTGCAGCATTCATCACAGCATCCCGCAAATGGATATATTCCTCGGACCGAAGTTTCGTCTGATTCAATCTAAGAGGCCTGACAGTATATGCAGACCTGATGCATCCGGCCAATAACGACATTCGATTCGAGCTGTAATCAATAGTTGGATTATATCTGATCTTCTGCAAGCTGTAAACGCGCTTCAGCTACCCTTGCCCTGTCGCGTTCATTATTTTGAGAGTGAATCAAATCGATTGCTGCAGAACGCGACTGTCTAACTCTTAATCGTTTTCTCTCAAGCCTATCTGCTCGTCTTTCTGCTGATTCTTCCTTGTGCATCTGCATTGCTCTCAGCCGCTCAGTCTCTCGGATGGAGGCCCGTTCTTCGTCAGTTATATTCGTAATCTTACGTCTTTTTGCTTCTGTATTACGATTACGACGACCCAAACTCGACTTCTTGGGTGGCATGACTTCGTTTCTTACTGAACCTGAACAAAAAAATAAAAATTTTATCT
Organism: Drosophila serrata; assembly: GCF_035046125.1. Lineage (NCBI taxonomy): Eukaryota > Metazoa > Arthropoda > Insecta > Diptera > Drosophilidae > Drosophila > Drosophila serrata. Next base: position 85,324 of record NW_028257025.1, read on the forward strand.
CCAATTCCTTATTTCAATATGTTTTGAATGTTTGACAGGAAATGCTTTGGCTACCTGTAGAGGGCGGTAGATGTAAGGTAGTTTTTTGATATTTTTTTAACACCTTGGATTACGTTATCGTAATTTTAGTAAGGATGCCTATTTTTTTTTTAAATGAAATATAGCCTATGTCACTCAGGAATGATGTAGCTTTCCAACAGTGAAAGAATTTTTCAAATCTGCCAAGTACTTTCGGAGCCTATTCAATTCATACAAACAAACAAACAAACTCACCTTTCCTCTTTATATAATAGTATAGATATAGATTATGTTTTCATTAATTTATTAATTTGGTATTAACTAACACTGATTTGCGAAAACGCAAAATATAGTATGTAAACGTCATTGTGAAATTGAAGAGCGGCAAAACCACAACGAAATGTAATAAAGATTTTAGCCTGTATCTGTATACTATAACCAGAGGTGTAGTATGCATTTTGAATACCCACTGTACCGAGAGTACTTAAAGGGTGCGCACTGTAACACTTTGTTGCAGTGTTTACATAATCCAAGTCCCGGTCATAAACTCTAAGTGGCCGAAATATGAACCGATCGTTATGACTTAGCCCGCACACAGAAAGTGCTAGTGTCAGCATAATCATAACAAACGGTCCGCATATGCATACCCCCCGCGCCACCACTTGAGAGCGCATAACAACGTATATTATTATATTCCTTTATACATAAGTACATAGCCGTCTCTCTGCCGCCGCCTGCGAGCAGCGCAGCTACGAGACTTAGCCTTACTTAGACTTAAGAAATATTGTAAAAGAAATATTGTAAAATAATCGAAAAAAAAACTGGAAGGCTGGAAAATGCAAAATAAATAAATCGACGAAAAAAATATCTGAGTGAGTAGAGTGAAAGCAATGGGCAATCGCGGAGGAGTTGCGAAAAAAATAACAAGAAATGAAGCTAACTTCGGCACGCCGAAGTTTAAATACCCTTGCAGATAGAAATTCTATGACTAGGAATCCATATAATATATATATATGTGTTTAAAAACAATGAAGTAATACCTGCTTTCATTTCATTCACCTATACATATTATATTTGCAGCTTTATATTCACAGATTTGTATTTTTCTTCTACATCAAACGAGCGTTGTATGGCACCTATATGATATAGTCATCCGATTTTCATGAAATTTGACACAAAATTTAAGAATAATATAAAAGGGCCATAGCTCAAATTTGATGAAAATCTGTTGAAAACTGAAAAAGTTATAATTTTTAATTGTATTAATTTCTCGATAAAATTTTTTATAAAATTTTACACAAAATTGAGCAGTTTGATAAAATGGCTATATTTTAAATTTGATCCAATTCTATTGAAAACTGAAAATGTTAAAATTTTTTTTGTAAAAATGTTCCGATCATTCCTATGGCAGCTATATGATATAGTCGTACGATCCGGCCCGTTCCGACATATATACGAGTGAGAGTATATAGAAGACTAACTGCAAAGTTTCATTGAGATAGCTTCAAAACTGAGAGACTAGTTTGCGTAGAAACGGACAGACGGACATGGCTAGATCGACTCGGCTGTTGGTCCTGATCAAGAATATATATACTTTATATAGTCGGAGGTGCCTCCTTCACTGCGTTGCAAACTTCTGACTGAAATTATAATACCCTGCAAGGGTACAAAAAAAAGAGTAGCACACCTAAAGTGGCTACTCTACGTAAATACTCCACCTCCCGCGTGGGCTACGGCCCAAAAACTTCAAATAGAATTAGGTTTTCTGAAAGAACAATTAATAAGCAACAAAAATAAACGCCCAAAAATTGCCGCCACTCACTCAGTGCCAATAAGAAAAATTCATGAAAAAATAATAATAACAAAACCTCCATCACCCAAGCCATTACCAAAACTTAAAAAGACATGCCCGAAGGATTGCCCTGGACCACTGGACAGCCCCCACTGCAACCATACCTGTGCGAGGACCGGCACCGGTAATGCCTGAGCCCAAAAGGCCCCGGACAGCAGCAGCAGCAAATAGAGTGCGGGAATACGCCACCTCCTGCGCCACCGAGGGAACATCAGCGTAGCCAAACCGGCGACGACCAGCTGACGTAGAGGGAAGAAAGGAAACCAACCGAGCTGAAAATTTTTTTATTATTGCACTGCGTTGCATAATTTTTTTTTGATTGCACTACGATGCATATTTTTTTTTTAGAATTTAATATTCTGAAAAATTGAGCGGAATTTATTTTGCCCAATTAGAAAGTATGGCCCGTATAGCTGTACAAATAATAGGTAGGAAAAAGATGTTAGAGAAAAACTAAGATTTTTTTTTTAATTTCCTTTTTAATGAGAAGTAATAGCATAAGTAAAACAGATCAAATAAATGATTCTGACTATTACTTCCAAGAAAAATTATATAACATTACAAAATATGACTCAAATGAAAATAAAATAGAAATTGAAAAAAGACAAATAGATACAATATTTAAAATGGGTTTGGTAGATACAAAAGTTGTAGATTCCACGGCAAATGTCGTTAATAAAATTGAATCCGAAAAAATCGATCTTCAAACAATCACAATATTGTTAATGATAATCGTTATTATAATGTTGGCAAGCGTATTACTAAAATTGTATAAATTACACAACAAATGTTTGAAGAAAAAATTCCAGAGTCAAGCAAATGACCTGGACAAAATCTAATAAAAAAAAACCAAAAAAAAAAAAAAAATTATTACACATAAATGTAAACACCTAAAATCTAAGAAAATGAAATAACAAAAAATAAATATAAAAAATATATTACGTAATTCTTTTTACAAAGTATGGCTAAACTAAAGGCATGGATTGAAACAAATTGTACGAGGAGTTATCAATAATTTAAACTAATTTTGACAGATCGTACAAGTCGCTAGCTCAGAATAGACCCATTCAAAAGAACACGGTTAGGAAACACGTTGAAATATTAGTAGAGTGCTTTAATGAAGCGCGAATGCTAATACATGATCATAGGGAAAGATTAAATCAAGATCATTGGTCACAGGTATCGAAACTTTTGATACGACTACGATATCTAATTTAATATTTGTTAAACAAAAGTTCAGTTTAGAAATATCGTTACCAACCGTTCTAAACACTCCAATAGCAGTTGACACTGCACCTGACTCGGAATCAATAGAAACGAACGAATCTGAGTCAGAAGAACTTCCCAAAGTAAACCCCAAAATAGAAGATGAAGATTTGAATAATCTTACTATTCCGGCGGTATACACTGATCTGGATAATTCTACAGATTCAGATACTTCGAGTGTAATAGAAAACAAAATAGGTAATTCCATCACAATGGCACAATCAAATATTGTTTTTATTAATACTGCATCTAAGCTTATACCAGTTTTTGGCGGTAAGGCTGAAAATTTAACAAGTTTCATTGATGCTTTACAAATAATACAATCAATAAAAGGCGAGCACGAAGAATTAGCTGTCACTATTATTAAAACAAAGCTAAAAGGTGTCGCCAGGAATCTAATCGGTAATGAAACAACAATTACTGAGGTGATTGCCAGATTAAGAAGCAACGTCAAAGGCGAAACTGTTGAGGTATTATCAGCGAAGCTGATGAACCTACAGCAGCGCAATAAAACTGCTAACCAATATACACAAGAAATTGAGCAGATGACGAAAGCCTTAGAAGGTGCATATATATCGGATGGTTTACCTTTAGAGCTAGCCAGAAGTTATTCCACGCAGCATGCAGTCAAAGCAATGACTAAAAATTGCACAATCGATAAGGTAAAACTTATCATGTAAGCTGGCAACTTTAGTACTATGAACGATGCTGTTTCCAAATTTGTCAATAGTTGCACCGAAGCAACTGGACAGTCAAATACTGTCCTATATCACAAGAATTATCCACAGCGCGGCTCAAATCGCGGACGTGGAAATTATAGAGGTAATTCTCGTGGTAATTACAATAACTACACCACAATTACCAAAATAACAACAATTATAACTACAACAACAAAAATAACAGTGGAGGACGAGGCCAATATAGAGGAAACTATAGAGCCAGTGGAAACTCGTACCAAGGCCTCTATGGCAATAACCAAAGCAACGTAAAAATTGCCCAAAATACTAACCAAAACACTTCGGAAAACTCCCAAAGCCCTTTAAATACTCAATAATAAATGAAGTCAGAGTTCACACCATTAATCTCAGTCAAAATATATTCGTTTCATTTTTCAATGTAGCTACTGGAAAAGAGCTTACCTTTTTAATAGATACAGGTGCAGACATTTCCATTTTAAAAGAAACTTCGGATAACTTCCAAAACATCCAAGATGATCACATCATAGACATAAAAGGCATAAG